>NC_142008.1:32804293-32986793 GCF_049901715.1 Pseudonaja textilis | reverse complement strand
AGTCCAGCTATCATAGTAACATCCTTATATGAGAGAAATAAACCTTTTTGCTAAAACAATAGTGTATATAATTTCACCATTCCTCTTGAAATAAAGTCTTTTCAATACAGTAGAGATGAAAAAATCTAAAGTTTTCCCTGTAGCATGCTGAATTATTGTCATTTTTTGCAAATAACTAGACAAATGTATACAGCATTGGCAGACATGTGGTGGCAATTTTTCTACAAAGTGAGGTGAGAGGAATTTTGTTCCAGTAGGATCTATATTAGTGCAGTAGTCATGATTCTGACTAGATTAATTTTTTGGTTCTCTAGTTGGATAGCTGAAGTTTATCATTAATAGACTCAGGGTTTATTGGCATGTTCTCAGCAATTTGAGGTTGATAGAAGTGATCATAGTTACCTGCTGGCTTCAGATGGTTATGGAAAAATCAAGAAGTTGTGTGGGTAAACTAAGTTACTTAGTTTTTCTGTTGCATTCCTTCCTTCCTTCCTTCCTTCCTCCCTCCCTCCCTCCCTTCCTTCCTCCCTTTCTTCCTAACTTTCCTTACATTTGGACCTCTTTCTTTTTGTCTGCCATGAATTTTCTGATGAGGGATCAGGCTGTACTTAATATGTTTCTAGCCCAGAAAGTTATTTTTTAGAAAAAATATGTGTAAGGATTGAAAAAGTACACATTGCTTCACTGCAGAATGAAATGGACACTCAAATAGGTGAGGAGCACAGAAATAAAAATGAGTTTGCCCTGTTGGTAATTATTTAAGACTGGGGATTGTTTTGCTCCAGAAAATGCTGGTACATTCCTGGAGCCAAGTTGGCATTACACTCTTCATTTTTTATTTCTTCAGACTATGGATTGTGGGTCTCTAAATTCCAACTTCAACTTCTACTTTAAGTATATGCAGCACATTCATTTATCTTATACATGAAAAGTTATGATAAAGTGCCATTTATTTTAAACATTAAAGTAACTCTTTGAACCCTTCGAAAGGTAAGAAATTAGATGCCCAACAATATTTAGTCTTCTTTGCATCAAGTGAAGTTAAAAATCACCCTATTTGCACTTTGGTCTCTGAAAAACAGCCCTAGGCAAATCACAATGATTATATTGCATGTGTCCATGTGTGTGTATTAGACTGACAAGTGAATATTTCAAATAGGCTTCAAGCAGTTTCCTTCTGGGCTGTTTGTATACTTCGAGATAGACAAATGTTGCCAAAACTGGCAGCCGCTCCTTGGCACCTTCCAGTGTAGTAACAGCAAAAATGTTACAATTCACAAAACAAACTCCTCACATCTCAAACTGATATTGTATAACTCAGCACATTCCCAACAGCATGTGGAACTGAGAGGTGTTGTATATTGTGCTGTAGATGTGTAGACATACTGTCTCTTTTCCTTGTTTCTCTCCCTCTTCCAAAAGAGATTTGACATATCTTGTAACTTGCTTTGAAGATTTTTTAATTTGACTTTCTATGGCAACTTAGCATAAATAAAGCACAAAGCACACAATTGTTGAGAATAAGGATGTTTTAATCAGGGTTCCAAAAGAAACTCAAGGCTCCATAAAGGTAGCCTCATATCTAGGATGCAATTTCCAGATCCTCTCCAAGAATTGTTACCAAAATGTAATTTTAAAAGTGAAATTATTAAATCAGTTAAGTTTAATTTGAAGTAGTTTAAATGTAAAGTTTAATTAAGTCAAATTTATTTATTTTTCCCATCCTTACTTGTGTCTTTGTCTTGGTCATACCTATTCCTACATATTATTTAAACGTTGAGTATAGACCTTAGTCTTCTTTCAAAGTTATTCACTATTTTCTTCATGGGTTATTGCTTTTTTAAACAGCCTGCACAGAGTCAGAAAGTGATAGAAGATTTGCAGAGGTTCTTCATAATCTAGACTGATTGAATTCTTAATGGGTTTCTGAATTACCCAGAAACTAATTGCTGATATGCCACAAATATGAAATCATTTAAAAAATTCTGCTTTGAACAGTAAATACAGGTAGTCCTTGACTTACAACATTTTGTAGTCCTTGACTTACAACAGTTCATTTAGTGACTATTCAAATCTTACAATGGCACTGAAAAGGGGACTTTTGACCATTTTACACACATATGACTGTTGCAACACCCCCATGGTCATAAGTTATACAGAGTTTATAGGTCAGTGTACATTCTCCCCTTACTAGAGAGATTACCAGGGAGGGCAGACAATTTTTATGTAGGCTTTCTCCACCAGGACTCAAACCCAGCTATTACGCGTGCAGTGGAAAAATTCTGTGTTGCTGCAATGTCTACAAGAAAAAAATTGGTTAGAAAATTATAGAACTCTGTGCCAATTTTTGGACATAAAAAAATCTTTGAAAAATGATATTTACACACATACTTATTGGCTTTCTACTCATATAAACCAGGGAGAGACCCTAACTTTGAGAACATGTATTTTCTTAATGTTATTATCCACTATTAATGTACTATAATGTGTCAGTACATATACACATACACACACACGCACACACACATATGTGTGTGTGTATTAGTGTATTAGTGATATACATATAGTGATGCCTATTGCTGGTCTAAGACTGTAATAAAGTTATATTCTTATTCCCATGGTCATGTGTTTTACATTCAGTTACTTGACAATTGATTCACATTTATGATGTTCACTGTGATCCCCTTTTGTGATCTTCCAATTCACTTAACAACCATATTACTAATTTAACAACTGCAGTGATTCACTTAATCAAATGTGTCAAGAAAGGTCCGAATACCTGACCACTGACAATGAAATGACAGGCTCCATCCACGTGAACGGGCAGGAGCTACCGCGCGCCTCCACCTTCAAGTACCTGGGAACTACTCTTGAGGAAGAAGGCCTACTACAAACTGAGGTGGCAGCCAGGATCAATGCAGCATGGGGCAAATGGAAGTCCGTCACGGGCGTCCTCTGTGACAAGAAGATGCCGATGCGCCTGAAGGCGAAAATCTATAACTCTGTGGTGCGCCCCGTGGCCATATACGGCGCAGAGTGCTGGCCGACGACCAAAGAAGTCGAAAGCAGACTCCAGATAATGGAGATGCGAATGCTCCGATGGTCGGTAGGCCTCACCCTACTCGATCGCGTCAGGAACGAAGAAGTGCGTGAGCGGTTCAACGTCGTGCCCATCCCCACGGTCATGAGGCAGTCCCGGCTACGATGGTTCGGCCACGTGAGCCGCGCCAAGGAAGAATCCATCATCAAATCTGTAATGAAGGTGACTGTCGGAGGAGCGAGACCGCGTGGTAGACCTAAACAACGCTGGATGGACACGATCAAGGCCGATCTAGAGATCGCGAAGGCAGACCCGACACACGTGGCAGACAGAGAGGTGTGGAAGCAGTACTCAAGGACATTAGCGGACCTCGCCCGAGCGCGAGACAAACGCTGAAGAAAAAGAAGAAGAAGAAGAAGAAATGTGTCAAGAAAGGTCCTAAACTAGAGTAAAACTCACTTGACAAGTTTCTCAACAACATCAATTTTGGGGTCAATTCATAAGTTGAGGAGTACTTCTATTGCTCAGTTTAAGGCTTGATGAAAGGAAAAAAATAGTATACAATGAGCAACATTTCAAAGTTTTAAAATATAATTGCAAAGAATAAAATATGTGAAATAGTGAAGAATGGTATATCAAACACTGTGGTCACACCTCCTCCTATCAAGGTGATGTGGTTTTGATTTAGTGTGTTATGATTTATAAATATGGTATCTAAATTAATGTCTTTTATAAACTATGCCACTAAAGATAATTCAGCAAACCATGATTAAGGAAAACAACCTGGCATGATATACACTACAACTCTTATCTTTCGATTCCTTTGTAATCTGGCCAATTCACAAGTTGTCAGTTTGATCTATACAATCTAAATGGGGTTGATTTCAGAATTCTTTTTTTTATGACATTCAGATAGAATGCAATCTGGAAAACGGGTCAAAAACAATGAACTAAACTTTTCTTATTCTGCTTATTGTTTATTACAGAATAAGTGGACTATGGCAAATGTTAAGAACCAAAAATAGATTAAAAGAAGATATAGCAACATTCTTCAGGGGCAAAAAACCCTGGAGATATTGAAAAAGTACAATTTAACAACATTTATATTTTTGAGGATACAGAAATCTATAGGCATTCCAAAGACAGGTAGGTATCATTCTTTTCAATATTTGTTTAATTAGAGAAAAAGTGATTCTCGCAACAATGCACACTTCCTTATGTATTTATTTATTTAACAATATTAATTGACTGCTTGAATCATTGAGAATTTGTGTGATCTATAAAAATGCATGTATGCAAGCCTGCTGTCTATTTGGCATTAAAAAGAAAGATGTGGATCTGCATCAGATGGGAAGATGAACATCTGATTTGATAGCCAAAATGACATATGCTTGATGATGCAATAATGCAAATGTTAGGACATCTGACTCAAGATGCAGCTTTTGCATGATTACATAATGATTCTCTTTCTCTCTCTGCCTGTCTCTTTTACACACATTCTCTTTCTCTGTCACACGCAGAGAGAAGGGGGGAGGGAGGGAGGGAGAGGGTGATCTTATAGCCCTATATCTTCCTGCAAACCCTATATAATAGTGGTGTAAAGAATCCCATTTTGATAATGGCTGCAACCAAATTTTCTAGTTTTTTTTTAAATATCTATTTTGGTTAGCACCTTTCTGTGAAGTTTTATACAAGTTCCAAAACCCTTATTAATATGAAAACCCTTATTAATATGTAGATACAGTTAATTTATTTATTTATTTATTTCTGCTACTTCAATCACAATAGATTCTTTTGGGTGAAACAATTTTACACATAATACATGGAGTGTAACACATAGTAAGGCAAGAAATTAAAAAAATCATTAAAAAAGAAACATAGCTGAATGTAATCAATTCAAACCATTTGCTATACAACTATATCAAATTATCTTTACTTTCACGATATCTATATATGATTTTATATTACTCTTTATTTTTTAATTTTTAAAAATTCTTTCTTTCTGGGAATTTAATCAAATCTGCTAATCTTTGTTTCTGAGAATCTAATCTATTTAATTACAAATTTATCGGCAGTGTATTTCCTTCAATCATTCACTCTTGTCTCCTATCACTGTTTTACATAGCTATCATCATTCATTTTGTTCATAATACAAACTATCTAAATTTACCTACTTTGTCACTCACTTTTGAATTCCATTTATGTAAATTCAGCTTCCATAATTCTTGACCTATTTGTTGTTTACCACATATAGTTTTACAGTGCTCTATTCCCACAGCATTCAACTTCTCTTGACAACTCTCATCTCCATATGACATCATGCCCTTATAAACAGCCATTTTGTGTATTTTGACATCAATTCCCCAAGACAATGTGTTGATTTTCTTCTACAAGCCCACCACAACTTAATATAATTAATTCCCCTATCTTTACTAAACATTCTATAAGGGTACACTTGCTTACTTGCTCTCAGATTTTGGCATATAACTTAAATTGCATTTGTTTATTTTACTTTCCCTGTCAAATACAGCTATTTACTTTTCAGATCCATTTTTCTTCTTGCATTAGACAATATACAAGAACTAATGCTTGCTGAAATTCCTTCATGTTGTCAGCTAACAACATGGCATCAACAGTAACAAAAGCTTTATTCATATCCACAAGTAATCCAATTGCACTGTCACCATGAATATTCCTAATATATTCAATGGGTAACATATATTGTGTGCTACCCCTTTTTCAACATTGAATTACATGTTAAGCATTCCATTTGTATCACTTAAAGAACTTTTCTCCTTGCCTACAAAACCACTATTTCCCCCAAAATGTATTTCTGATATTTTTCATTGCTGTCATTAAGTGCATAGGATGCTTCCTTTGTACAGTTTTAAACCATCTTTTTATTTCCTTCAAAACCTCTCTTATTTTCACGTCTGGAGGAGTTATGGAGAATAATTCTGAAAGCAGAACCAATGACTGCAGCAAAGACCAAAGGAAATGGTGAAAAGACTAATCCCTTGGAACATTTCTGGATGAGGAGCAGATGAGAAATCATCCACACGTGTTCTTGCAAGGAGACCATAGCATAGAATTTTTCTGTGGGTTTGAGTATTGGGAGATGACAGGATTAGCTATTTTATTCGCAACCATGGTGGAGACTTTTAAAAGACACTAAGATAGCACACCTCATTTTCTAATCCCTTTTGGAAATTGCTAATTACTATTTCTAAGCTATTAGTGAGCTTTGGAATGAAAGTATGAAAATACTAGGTGAGTCTGTCCTAAATGAAAGAAAAGTTTAATTCTAAGCTTAAGAATTTAAAGAATCTGAAATAAACAATAAAATGCTATTAAAGATTAAGGATCCAAATAAAATTGGAATAATGAAATTTTTACAATAAGATTTTGGAATTAATTTTAAAGTAGAAACAGCTCCTCATAGGAAATAGATTCTCTTTTTGATTTTTATAAGACACAATATAAATAAATAATTTCACAATTTCAAAAAGTGGACACTAGAGACGATTAAAGATTTTAGGTTGATGAAAGATATACAGGCTTGCAAATAGGAAATAATATCAATAATGTCAGAAATAATATCTGCTTCTATAGTTAGACAATATCTAAAAATGTTATTGAAGAAATGTAAAATTAATTTTATCAAAGACAGAGATAGTATTGAAAATTAATTTACAATTGACAGACCAAAAAATGACTTTGAATAGGAAATTTCACTGACTATATAACAAAATTAGTTTTTTTCTTTTTGTATATATTTTATTTGTAATTTTCCTTTAATATCCATACATATTTTGAAGACAGAGTATCAGACAGATAAAAGAAAGAAAGAAAGAAAGAAAGAAAGAAAGAAAGAAAGAAAGAAAGAAAGAAAGAAAGAAAGAAAGAAAGAAAGAAAGATACGGAGACAGACAGACAGACAGAGACTGACTGATTTCTAGTTACCCTTTTTGGATTTTTTGTTGACATGAGGACTGAAAAGATGATTTGTTGGACTTTTTTCAGAGATGGGGTACAAGATGAAGAGATAAATATTGTAATTTTAAAGAGTGCAAAGAGAGTAAATTTGTTTATTCGTGTTGTGAAGAAGGCCAGAAATAACATTTATATAATTTTTCTCTTTATTTTCTTTTCCTTTCTTCTTTTCCTTGAAATTTTAATCCTTCTATTTTCTTTTTTCTCTTTAATTTGCATTACATTTTATAATTATAATAAAAACAATAGATAAAAATAAAATCCACTGCATTTTCTGTTTTCCTTTTAACTATTATTTAACATTGTACGATACTTTTCTTTTCAGCCACATATAAAAGCATTCTTTTGGATACAGTTTTTTTTATTTGTAGTCTCTTTCACTTCATCATTCTGCCTAATACACTTTTTCATAATTCCAATTAGAATAGTAGCTCTACACAGTTTTGTTGTACTCAGTAATATTTTCATATCCATCTATAGTGATATAAAGGTAAAAGTGAAGATTTCCCTTGTTCGCTTGTGTCCAAATCTAGCGGATGGTACTCATATCTGTTTCTTAGCCAAGGAAGCCATTTGTCTAAAGACATTTCCATGGTCATGTGGTCAGCATCAGGGGTGGGATTCAAATTTCTTAGCAACTGGTTCTGTGGCCATGGCCTAATTTGTGGGTATGGCTTGGTGGTCATGTGACTGGCTGGGCATGGGTTGTATGTAAATATTGTAAATACATATGTAAAGTTTGAATTTTTTATTTTTTTAAAAAGAGCAACTTTTACTCAAAATCAGGCAAAGCAGGTAGGCAGATTGAGCTGCTTGCAGAATCACAGCTTCACTCCCAGATCTACCTTTCTGCAATCTGCTGCCTGAGTCTGTACTGAAAAATAGAAGCTTCAGTCCTAAGGAAGCTTCAGCTCTGCTCTCAAACCACTTCTCCCTCCCCCAACCGCCTGAATACCACCCCTGACTGGGCCTCAGGAAAGCCTCCTGGGCAGGTGGGTGGGAAGGGGAGGAGCCAACCAGTGGTGCAATTTGCCAGTTCTCTGAACTGCTCAGAATCATAACAACCGGTTCTATGGAACTGGTCCAAACTGGTAGAATCCCACCCCTAGTCAGCATAACTACACACTGAAATAGATGACAGAAATCCAAACTTTCTGACACATATATAAACCCTTTCATTCGTAATTACAGGTAGTTCTTAGTTAACAATGGCAAGGGCAATAAGATTTGCCATCCTCAATTGACCTCACCCCTTTCCTAAGAGGCCTGTAGGGGGCATGCATAAGCACACCAATTGTGCCTATTGTCCAGAGGTGGTATTCAATTGGTTCGCACCTATTCGGGAGAACCGGTTGCGGTGATTTGGCGTGGGTCACAGAACTGGTTGCAACCCCTGGCTGGCCATGCCCCCGAACCGAGTGGCCTGGTTATCCAGTCACCCGCTTGTCCCATCGCTCTCCTAGCTTTCCCCACCATGGCCATGTGGCCATGGCACAGCTCGGATGGATGTCCCAGGGCTGCTGCACATGTGCACTGCATGTGCAGCTGCTAAACATGCAGTACACATGTGCAACAGCCTCAGGAGGTCCGCCTGCCTGCCCGCCCTCCCAGAGCACGTTTTCTTCCTTCTCCCGGCAGATGCGTCTCTTCCAGCCTGGCCTGGCTCGGCCAGCCAGCAGGTGGGTGGGTGGATGTCCTGGGGCTTCTCGCCACCTTTGTCCCAATATGCCTGCAGCAGCCCCTTGGGCCCACTGAGCCAGGAGCTACTGTTCCCAGGCTTCTATTCTCCTGTGCTTGGTCAATGCATCTTCACCTTGCCTGGAGCAGCTGGTCCTCCTGCCCCTGCCCCTCCCCTCCCTCGCTTCCCTGAGAAGGTAAGGGTGATGGCAGGGGATAGCAAAGTGGCAAATCTTCCCTCTCTCTCCTCCACTCCGTGTGTGTGTGTGTGTGTGTGTGTGTGTGTGTGTGTGTGTGTGTGTGTGTCCCTCAAAGCCATGGCTGGACTTTTCTTGTTGCTCTTTGCTACTTTCATTTCTTCTTTTTGGAATCCAGACTGGCTGAGCAAGGATAGCCAGCCACGCTGGAAGTATCTCTTTGGGCAACCCATCTCCCCCTCACCCTCCTCTCGCGATCAGCAGCCATGGCGGGGCCGGGAGGATGGCGTGCACACTTGAGGAGGAAAAGGAGGAGGAGAAAGGTCACCTGAAGGGATGCTTCCAGTGCAGCTGGCGATCCTTGTTCAGCCAGTCTTGATTCCAAAAAGTCTTTTTGACAGCCTCACCTGTAGCAGAGATGAGAATGTCAACTGTCTCTAGCCCCTAATTCTCCTTAAGCATTACCAAATGAGGCACAGCACTTGCAGACTTTCTAAGCCTAAATCAGAGAGGGAGGGAGAGATATCCAATCCAACCTCTGGTGCGTGCGTGTGTGTGTGTGTGTGTGTGTGTGTGTGTGTGTATGTGTGAGGGGGAAGAGAGATGTGGCTTCTTGGGGGTGCATTTTGGAGAAGTGTCAAGAGAAATGCTAAAAGGGCAATCAGTTTGGGATTAAATTCCAAATGAAATTGCGTCTTCAGGGTAAGGAGACCTAAAGAACTTTCAACTGCATGTTTCTAAAAATCTTATCAACCTATTAGACCAGTGGTTCTCAAAGTGGGTGGTACCGCCCCCTGGGGGGGGCAGTGGGATGCCTCAGGGGGTGCTAAGAGGCAAGGGGGCTGGCAGGGGGCGCTAAGAGGTGGCAGGGGGCACTGGGGAGTCCAGCTGCACTGAAAAAAACACGTGATGGATGGAAGTTTTTCACAGGCACAGGGGATCAGCGCAGCGCTGCAGGTGGGCTTCATCCTTCCCATCCCAGAAGCACTACCTACACTGAGCTGTGACAGGTCACCACATGGGCCGGTTCTTGCCAGCTGCGAGGAAGGTCTCCCCAAGGAAGCAAGATAAAAGTGCATGCGCTGCCTTGTAGTTGTGTGGCACGAATTATGCAGGTGGGCCTTTCAGCATGTTGAGTGTTCTTGGTGGAGTTGAGTGTCGGAAGGTTTTGCTTGGTGGGCCAAGGCCTAGAAGTTTGTGCAAAGCGATGTTGGGGATTATGGGAGGTGGGACGGGCTCTGCTTGCTGAAAGGGGGGGCACTAAGAGGCAGAGTTCAAGGCACTGGCACTGCAGGCTCATCCTATTTACTGTTGCACTGGAGCCGGGCAAGGGGCTCAATGGTGTCAAATGCAGTGGCGGCAGCACATTGGGAAAGTCATTCTGGCTTTGCTCTACTTTCTCAAAGTGCCGCCGCTGTCGCATTCTGTCTGTCTGTCTATCCATCCAAAAGGTCTGTCTGTCTACCTGCCTGCCTGCCTACTTACCTACCTGCCTGCCTGCCTTTCTGTCTACCTACCTATCTGCCTACCAATATAGATCAACCTACCTACCTATCTATCCATCCATCCAAAAGGCCTCTGTCTGTCTGTCTTCCTGTCTGCTTACCTACCTACCTATCTACCAATATATCTTCCTACCTACCTACTTATCTACCAATATATCTACCTACCTACCTATCTACCTATCTATCCATCCATCCATCCATCCATCCAAAAGGTCTGCCTGCCTACCTACCTACCTACCAATATATCTACCTACCTACCTACCTACCTACCTACCTACCTACCTACCTGTCTTTCTCTACCTATCTATCTGTCCATCCATCCATCCATCCATCCATCCATCCATCCATTCATGTTCAAAGCGTCGGCCCCGCAGGCACATTGCGAAAGTAGAGCAAAGCCAGAATGGGAGGGAGGGAGGGAGAGAGAGAGAGAAACCTGATGCATCAGATTGAAATGAGGCCTAGTTTAGTCTGAGGCCCTTTTCCAAATTGAAACATCTTTGGCTTCTATTAAAGGTTTTGTGGACGAAACATGGTCAGGACTATCAGGAAGCTCTCACATTTTGTTGCGGCTTTAAACAGGATCCATTGAACCACCTAAAAAATTACCCTAAATAATATATATCCACCCTAAAATTTTACTTTTCCCCAATGTATTACAGTGCCAATTCTGAAGAAGGCAAAACCAAAATGTACCGGTAAATTACAAGGAGAACACACACACATACTCCCTTCTAACCCTGCTAGAGCAGGTGATTGGACTAGAATAGATATCTTATTATCTTTCTCCTCCCTCCCTCCCTCCCTCCCTCCCTCCCTCCTTCTTTATTTCTTTTTCTTTCTGTCCCTTCCTTCCATCCCCTCCTTTCTTTGTCCCTTTATCATTCTTTCCCTTTTCTCTTTCTTTTCTTCCTTCTCTCTTTCTCTCTCTCTTTTCTCTCTCTCTCTTTCCCTCTCTCAGGCTCACCCCATTGACTTGGTGCACCACTTTGCTCAGACTTGCTTGGGCAGGTCCCTCCAGTGCAGTGGGCTCGGTGGGATGGACCTGCAGGGCCAGCACCTAGAACGTGGCAGTGGCAACACATTTGAAAAGTAGAGCAAAGCCAGAGGTCGGTAATTTTTGCTGCAAAGAATCACAAAAGCTTCTGGGCTGTGCACAAGAAGGGACACACATGTCAATGCAATTCAGTGACATAAAATAAAGAAATACAAATAAAACAAATCAACAAGAATCAGCAAAGCATCTCTGATTAGATTCTATTCACTACTAAAATCTAATCAGAGATGTTTTGCCGATTGTAGTGTAATGACCTGCTCCAGCAGGGTTAGAAGTGTGTGTGTGTATGTGTGTGTGTATGTGAGCTGTCAAAACTCCAAAAACAGATCAAGTAGCTCTGGGGAGGCCAGTCATAAATTAGAACACTTGCTAAACAACCAGCCATTAAGTAAGGACCATTTGTATTTGGTTTGCCAGTTACCTGGCCATGCCCATCCAGTCACATGACTACCAAACCACACCTACCCAGTCATGTGCCCAGAAAGCCATGCAGGCCAGTCACATGACCAGCAAGCCACGCCCACCCAGCCACATGACCAGCAAGCCACACCCACCCAGTCATGTGACCAGCAAGCTACACCCTCAAATTAGGCCACGCCCACAGAAATTTGAATCCCACCCCTGGGTGGGAGGCACCGAGGATGAGTTTGTAGCACCAAGGGGGCAGTGGACTGAAAAAGTTTGGGAACCACTGCATTAGACCAGAGGGAGCAAAAGAGAGAGGGTCCCAATGAGGGTCTTAAGTATTTAACTTAGGAATAAGGGAAAGGGACTTTGGAGGTCTTCTAGTCCAACACTCTGCTCAGGCAGGAAAACTGAGGATGCCAAGTCTGAGTAGAGGGGCAGGCAAAGGTGTCAGAATAATCTTTGGAGGGGATCCTATCCCAGGGGTCTCCAACCTTAGCAACTTTAAGACTTCTCGACTTCAACTCCCAGAATTTCTCCCAGAATTTTGGGAGTTGAAGTCCACAAGTCTTAAAGTTGCCAAGATTGCCTGACAGAGAAATAGCTGTCCAGTCTCTTCTTGAAAACCTCCAGTGTTGGAGAATCGAGAACTTCTGGAGACAAGCAGTTCCACTGGGTAATTGTTCTCACTGTCAGGAAATTTCTGCTTAGTTTTAGGTTGCTTTTTCTTTGTTCAGGTTTGATCCATTGCTTCTTGTTTTGCTTTCTGCTGCTTTGGAAAATACATTGCTCCCCACTTCTTTGTGACAACACCTAAAAATCCTGTTTTGTGACCTGCCTATCACCCTCTTGGGCAAAGCATGCGAGCCATTTCCTCCTTTCAGTGGTCCATAAAAGTATATCTATAGTATGTGGATACAGATAATAAAGTCAAAAAGGTGAATTTTTTTTACAGAACTATAGATACATTGAGGCTGGGGGTAACAAGGAGTGGCTGGGAGGGGAGGGACTGGGCAAAATACCCCTTGACATGAGTGATGTCGAGTTGGCCATGATCACCCAATCACATGGCCACCAAGCTACGCCCACCCAGTCACATGACCATCAAGCCACACTCACCAAATAAGCTACGCCCACAGAACTGGTAGTAAAAATTTTTGAATCCCACCACTGCTACAGTCCCTGCCCTATTGTTTCTTTTTATTCTTCTTATACGTATCCATCTCATATATTCATAACTATGTTTATACTTATACCTGTTAACTTGTAAGCAATTGACAAATAAAATAAATAATAAATAAAGTGAGAATTGCATTGATTGTTAGTTGAGGATGTAATATGGCTACTATTTACAATTTTCTGCTAGCTTTCCCATTGATTTTAGCTTGCAGAAAGTTTGCAAATGGCAACATTATAATTATGATCCAGTGCTGTGTGCCCTGATCACAGGGATGATGCAACAACCATACCACTGAGGACAGTCATAAGTGCACTTATTCAACCCCGCTGCAAATTAGAAAAGTCACTGAATAAGTAGTTGTTAATCAGGGTGCACCTGTAATCTTATACTTTAAAAATTAGAACATTTTAATGTAAACCTATTGCAATCTTCCTATTTCTTCTTACTTCATTGAAACTCAACATATCTACTTTTCTTTCATTCATTTCGTTTTCACAATTTATCTTTTCTTATGTCAAGACATGATTTTCCACATGCTATGTATGCCCATGGATTTTTAATAATACAGATTACCAACCTTAACTGTAGATGAGTATACCTGTGTATACTGTATTAACAACAAAGGCAATGCTAATCAGGTACGTCCTGATCAATAAACTAGAAGTTTAAAGAAGTTTAAGGCAACTTTGTCTAAGTATGTTTGTACACACTAAGATCACTAGTATATAAATAATATATATGCTGAGTATTGACATATACTCAGGATAAATTATATTAGTATATTTTGTGTTTCATTTATCTACCTGCCATATTTATACATATCTGTGTATAATTTCTAATATATCAAAAGATTGTTCAGAAGAGATTTGCCTTCTATTTCTATTTTGACTTGGTTAACATTTCATTTCTCAAACGCTTCATTCATAGCACACATACCTCACCCAATTTTTAATGAATGAACAGTTCACAAGCTATCCATGCTGGAATATCAAAATTGACAGGTGAACCCCTAAAAAATATGGAAGAGTTCAAATTTTATAGACGTTTTCATTAAGCAGAATAGATTCTTGAAAATTGACTGTCATTGCAAAGTATGTTTTTAATAGTGATGACTTGCAAGGGCCTCAACTTTTCATCTCTTGAATTGAAAAAGAAATTTATGAGAAGCTGCAATATATGGCCAAGACTGATTAGTGATAGCTTGCTTTTCCTAGTCTGTTGAAAAGTAAGAAGCTTAATCAATATTGAAATAGCTTCTTCCAAAACAGTACAGATGTTCTGAATAATTTATCTTTATTTAACCAATATGGTTTCTTTTTCTAGGGGGTTTAATGTTCTAAAATTTCCATTGCCCATCTGTAAATGACTTAGTTGTAATGCTAGAGTCAATGCAACTGTTTTATAAAATCATGCCTGTTTTGTTTGAGAAAATAAAAAAAACGGTAGTGTTTCCTCACCCTCCTTCACTCACAGCTTTATGAAACTCTCTGAAGAGGATGACAATGTTTACTAGATCTGTGTTTTGAAGATGTTCTCCTACAGCCTTGCTATTTTCTTTTTTCTTGTGCCTCCTTTTCTCTCATCATGCCCATGGATAAGCACTCAGAAAGAAAATCCATGACTGTAGTCTTTTGCACATACAGCTGGAAATAATTTCTATTGGAAAACATAAGACTTACATTCAAGTAAACATAAAAGGACTTGGCTTAGATTTGAAAGTTCATATTCATGGGAAGTATATGTTTATGGTGAAAGTAAGATTTAGAGAACTTTCTGACGGAATGACTCCAGCTTAAAGCATACCAATGGCAGAGTGCCTTCTGATGGTTTGGGACTTTTAATATGTTTACCTGGTGGCAACAGGAACCAGACATTACTATGATCAGCAGCTACAGATATGTTCGGATAAATATATTCTCTTGACTCTTTTCTGCTGAGATTTGGGCTAGGACATAGTATTGATAGTGCTTTGGTACCTTGGTAGATTGTCTCTACCACAAAGTTCATTGAAGAAATGTAGCCATTCTAGTTTTTCTGGATTTCTAGTACCTTTCAATGCAATCAATCATACTACATTTCTGAGCTAAATTTTTTTGGTCTTGCTGACTCATACACAGAAGGTGATTCTGGGGCTACTTCTTGAGATGCTGATCCACAGAGTTCTGTCTTTTCTCCTATGATGTTAATATGTCTGGGAGGGATAGTATCAGTATTCTGAAGATACTTATTACTCATGAACATCAAATACTGAAGAAATGATCAGCACCAATCCTTGATTGTTTAAATAAATTTGAAAATTATTTTATTTAAATTTTTTAATTTATGTTTAAAATGTTTATTTGTTCATAAATATATACATATAATATATACATAAATATATACATACATACCAGCAATTTTAAAGTTGTTATTTATGTCCAAAGTGTTCTGTAGAAGCACGATGTAGCTCAGAGTGGCCAAAGACCAAAGAGACAATGGATCTTGACGTCTTTGGTAAGCAGGAAGTGGGAGAAGACAGATTCCACACTCCAGCAATTCATATAATATATCTATAGTTATGTAAATAGTTGATTTAATCTGGCAAGATTTCTGTCTATAGGAAAACATAATAAAGTAATTACTTTAGAAGTAACTCCATGTGATGTTCTTGGTTACTTGGCCTGATACACTATGAGATTGCAGCTTCAAGCAATCACAGCCAGGATCCCAAAAGGTATTTGTAGATGCTACAGTTTGATATAGGGATTAATTCCTATTTCATACATCATCCAATTATATATAGTTTCTACAAGCCAAATTTTGAAGATGATTATATAAAGGAATTGTAAGGTCAATACATCATTGTTTTTTGTAGTGAGTTTCAGCTTTGAAAATTACATTCTTCTTGAGTTGGTTGTCTGTGTTATGTTCAGAAAAAAATCAAGATGATTAGTGCAATTAAATTTCTGTATTATGTTTTTATGTGGAGCTTCATTTACATTGTTATGGTTGTCATTCTGACTTTTTTGGCCATATATACAGATATTTGTATTCCTTTGTTATCTTCGTTATCTTCAACTGTAAGTAGTTGAGTTTTGCCATCAAAATGGGAGGAGAATAGAAATATAAAAGCTTCCATCACATGTCACTTTCCAACGAATCCTAAATAATTTTATATTTATCAGGATGAAACATTCTAGAATTCCTGCTTTTGATATTAAAATGTCAATGTCCATTATTTCTAACAATTAATGGTGCTTTTGTAATCTAAATGTTTGTGGGTATAAGTAAAGTGTAGTTTGGCATAACAATGTCACATTTTAGATACTGTTGAGTGCTATATATTTTCAGAAGAATCAATTATAGGTAAAGCAGCTTCTTAACATCAGCTAAGCTAATTTCATTGGCTTTTTGGAGCTGACATAGGAATAATCAAATAAAATTAATAAACATGTTTAATGTAGGGCTATCAAAAAAAGTCAAAATTGAGCTGTCAGCTTGTGATCAAAGTCATCTTTTTTAAAAAAAGGGACAGAACGTCAATCATGTTGTGGTCACTAAAGTTTTTTGTAAGTTTTTGTTTGATTAACAATCACTATTGATTTTAGATGATACAAATTATTGGAAGATATTTATAGACCACTCTAAACTGAAATAATATTGCATTGTTATTTACTAATGTGAATCTGTAAGAACTGCACACAGAAAAGGTTTTTACTCTTGCATATAAATATATTTTGAACTATTAGTACAAATGTAAACACAAATATTGAAAGAAGAATCTAATGGTATTACAGTTGCAAAGAAAATAATAGTATTTTTCATAGCCATATTTTATGTGACAATATTGGTGTATCATGTTACTTCTTCCTGGAAAAACACAAACATATTTCAACCTTTTCTCCAAAGCACCTAAAGGTAGAAAAGAAGCAATGGATGGAAACTGATCAAGCAGAGAATCAACCTAGAACTAAGGATAATTTTTTGACAAAACAATTAATCAGAAGAATGGCTTGCCTCCAGAAGTTGTGGGTGCTCTAACATTGGAGGTTTTGAAGAAGAGACAACCATTTGTCTGAAATGGTACAGAGCCTCCTGCTTGAGCAAGGCCTTGGACTAGAAGAACTTCAGTATCTCTTTCAATTTTGTTATTCTGTTATTCAAGATTGTTCCTGATGAAGTGTGGTAGTTGCGGTGAGCTTCTGATCAGGAGGGAACTATCTTTTGTGTCAAGGCAGCACAGGGAGCAAGACATATTGAAATATTGTTACATGTCCTTTTATTTGTTTATAACCTAGGGGAAGCTTGGAAAGAAATTATATAAATCACTTTGGTGTGTATTTGTGTTTATCAACAGGATAACTTTTCAAATAAAAAACAGAATGGCACTGAATATGGTGTGGTGGGAAAAGTCGGCAAAAGAATAATCACATCTGGGCAAAAATATGTTTTAAAAAGCCCCTGGAAGACATTTCTCTGGAAGAAGCAACTTGGCAGAGGTTCAGAAGCTCTGTCCCATTTTTATCTCTCATCTGGTCACACAGTCCACAAAGTTGCTATTAAGGTTATAAAGAACTCCTAACACCGTACTTTCATGTCTTACTATGTGTTTTATGTTTGGGGTGGTGATGATATAAAATAGTTGCATTAAGCCTAGGACACATCTTTAACACATCAGTCTTACTGCCTATTTGAATTCAATCTTATTTTTTTTTAAAAAAAAACACACCCTAAAAACTTAAGTTTAGTACAAAGAAATACTATGTCACACACAGAATGGTTCATATGTTATTGGTAGTTTACCCTATATTATACGACAGACTGAATTTAAAACACTAAATTCATTGGTTTTAAACAATATGGTTGCTGTATTAGAGAATATACTTCAGTATGGTCTGGGTTAGATATGTGTTATTACTGATACCCTACACTTTTTCTGGGGACAAAATGCTTGCATCAGTTCTTTACCTGAAGCAAATGCCAGGCTAATTCAAATTCTACATTTAATGGTTTAAGATTTAAGGTTGCTGGGGTTTCTATCACACATTGCTGTTGCCCTCATGTGGAAATTGTGACTTTTGTTGGACTGAGAATAGTCTATGAAAGAACAGTAAGATAAATTTTAATGTTTAAGAAATGGTAGAACAATATGATTAGAGTAAGAGGAATACTGAAGATACTGTTCTGCTTTTGTGCATTCTTAAAAAAATATATTTCCAATTTGTTTTTTGTAATTTCTAAATATTTGCCCTTCCCACAACCTATCCTTAAACAGATAAAGTAAAATATCAATGTGCAAGAAGTTTGTACTTTTTGCATTAATCTGGATATGCATAACCAATTAGAATATTGTGGCTTTCACTGTAACTCCCATTTCTTACTGGCCTCATTAAATAAATATTTGACGGTTTTCAGTTTGGTTTAATTAAGAGTGCAAGTTTTTCCAAATGAATTGTTTATTTCTTCTTGCATTCACTTGAACCTATGTAAAACATGATTGTTTTAAACACAGATTTGCTCAGTCAGAACTTCTCAAATGTTTCATCTAAAGTTTCATCTCTCCCTTCAACCTTGATTAAAGAGCAGTCCAAGCAATCACTAAGAAGTATCAGGCTTGAGTGATAGACAGATGGTGGCTCTTGTGATGTTAGGAAGTGTCAAATATTATGGTTGGCTGTAGAATGATGGATAGCTTCCAAACAGATTGAGCAACAGACAGAAAGAGCAAGAACACCATTTGTTGAAGTTATAGACATTGTGAACAGAAGGAAACAAGACAGGGCACACTTTGACAGATCTTTTCCCCTTTATACAAAAATAATTTAAAGCTTATTATGTTGCATTATCCCTTTCATAATAGAAATGGAACATCCAGAATGAATACATGCATGAATCCCTTAAAACACTGCTTGTTCTATCTCTCATCTCTCCTACAACGTTTAACTTTTTGCTTGATTTTGTACTGGTATGTGGGAAATGGGGCAAAGAGATGGTGCCTAGGGTTCAGTCAGATAACAGACAGCTTAGCTCATAGCTGCATGGTGGGTGGAGCAATTCTCCCTGAGTTCATGGACTGTAAAGAAGAACTGTAATTTCATATTTGCAAGTTTCTTTTAATGAAGCATAATAATAAAGCAGATTTTTTTAAAGTTTCCTGTCTGTTCTATCTGGTAAGACTAAAATATATTTTTAGAAATGTGTTGATTTACATTTCAGAGATTCATTAGAGCAAGTGGCATGACTTGTCTGACTTTATGTGGGGTCAAAGACTAAGAAGAGTAGGAACTGGTTAATAATTGGAATGAGATTCCTCCAGGAATGCAAAAGTTAAACTGACCATCTCAAAACAAAAAACAAGAAACTTCAGAAAAAGCAGTTGCAAACTACTCTCATACTGCTGTCAACAAAACAACCCTGAAGTAGAGGTGGTATTCAGCAGGTTCTGAGCAGTTCTGGAGAACTGATAGCGGAAATTTTGAGAAGTTTTGAGGACCAGCAGATACCACCTCTGACTGGAGATTTTACAGAATCCTTTCCCTGTCACGCCCACCAAGCCACACCCACAGAACCAGTAGTAAAAAAAATTGAATCCCACCACTGCCCTGAAAATACTAAAAGTTGAAAGCATCTCAAAGGAGACATTATCTTTTAACACTTTTATCAAGAGTAATCATTCTGAAGTATTTTTTTAAATTTAGTTGCACTTACATATCAAGTTTTCTAGGCCAAATTGATGAGCAAAGGACACTTATTTATTAACTGTTATAACAAGAAATTTTCCAGGTAAAAGACAGTTATATCTACTAATCTTCAGTAGAAGCAAACAATTATTACCGATTTGTGTCTGAATATTGAAATGTCTATGTAGTAATGGGCCAGTAACTTGGCAATACATATTATTCTGTGTAAGGATCTCTTGCAAAGTAACAATGCCATCTCAATATTATCCCACACCAAATTAATGATCTGTTTCACTGCTTTGACGAGTAGATTGAGAAGCTGATATTCCAAAAAGAACAGAAATACATAGATGTAAAGACCTACTCATGATTGGTATAGCATCAAATGCCAACTTATCTTTGCTCAACACATCTTATTAAATGCAGTTAAACAATACGTTGGTTGATAAGATTTCTGATGGAATCCAACAAAGCTTATATACCTATTTGAAGTGTGTCCAGTTTTCTCATCTACTAATCTGCTTTAACACATTGGAAAAGATCAAATGAGAAAATATAACATGAGGAGGAGAAAAAGAAATGGAGTAATACCCATTTGGAACAGATATTTTGGCTGCTTATTTCTATGTGCTTTGTGTTTATTAAATGTTTTCTTTTGCTACTTCCATATATACTTTCACTCTCCTCATTGCTTTATTACTTGGTATTTGTTTCCGAAAGTAATGTATGTTTATTGATGGAAATAATTATTTCTATTTAATAAATATTCAAATAAATAAATATCTCTCATGAATGTCTTTAGCCATATTCCTTTCCCCTATTTTGTTCCTCATTGCTTTTCTTAACTCCATTATGGATTAGATAGATGTTTAGATAACCATACAAGGAGTAGATGAATGTTATTGAGACACCACAAGAATGTTTTAAACAAAATCTTTTTGCATGAATCAAATATATTCCCTCTGTAATTAAATGAAGCCCCAAAAGAAAAGAAAGCAGTATTCTTAAATTGAGATAGACATAGACATAAATATATACCTTAATTTGCTAGTCTACTTGCAAAGCAGGCCATCCATAGAAAAAGTGTAGCTTCCTTTATCCATTTTGATAATTTTCATAGCAGTCAAATCAGTATCTTTTGGTTGGAACACAAATTTTTAATGTATCTCATTCTGCATACCTGTGAACCTGAATGTTTGAGAAGTTAGATTGTAGTTTGAATCAAAGGTCTGCGATACATAAATCCAATCCAACTCAAAACTGAAAAATTATTTCAAATTCTTTAATTTTGTATAAGCATGCAGCTTCTTGAATAGGTTCTGTAAAGAAAGCATGGTATTTAACTCTGGGGTAGTCTTCTTCATCTTTTTAAAATTTATAGACATCACAGGAAGACAGCTGGGTAGTACATAGTACATGGCATTTATTCTACTGAATATTGCTACATTTCCTCTTTTGACCAATTCATTGACTCATACTAATTTCTAGAATGTTAATGTTATAGCAATATGGATTTGTTCCCAATGCCTGAGAGAACCTTGAACATAACTTCATTTTAAACTTGAACAAGATTGATGATGATGGAACAGGAAGAAAAGATCAATATTAAAATACTTTGCAGAACTAGAACCTGGAAGGTTTGGCAAATAAGTCAACCCTTTCAACATTATTTTGTTAGCTAAAGCTTTACTGAACATGCTTGCTTGGAGTTAATTCTACTAGAGGCCATACACTTCTGAGTTGACATGCATAATGTCCTGTAAATCAACTTCAGTAAAAAATGATTCCTTGTTATATGCCTTTGAACATAAATTTAGCACTCTTCTGGAATTTTGCCAAACCAGCATTCAAAATGAACATGACTTTCTGTTGACAGGTATGGGGAGAGCTGCATCATGAAGCATCAGAAAGGTCCCATGATGGTCTAGCCAGCTGTCAAAACTCCTCATTTACCCAGCCCCATTTCTAAACCATTTTAAGGAAAGTGATTAGTGAATGTTTTCCCACTGTTTGGCAACATCTGGTAGCAGGGGAGGAAAACAAAGCCAGGAAAATCCACCAGGTTCTTACTTAAATTTGCTTGTATACCATAACTATCACAGCATCATTTGGTAGCCTCATATTATGTTGGCAGTGTGATCAGTTGATATCCCTTCAACTTGGCCATGAGAAAATCTCTTTAATTCAGCTATGTGAAAGAATCTTGACTTTGAACTTTGAATAACAGACATTATGAGCCAAAAGTTGTTATCATAACTACAGGTAGTTTTCCACTTACAGCCACATAAGGACCAGAAAATTTGTTTTTAAGTAGTGCAGTCTTTACAGTAAGTAAGGCACCATGACATCACACCCAACCTTGTGACTTTTTGTGGCCATTAAGTGAATCACTCAATCATTAAGTGAGACATCACAAAGGCCATGACTTGCAATGTTCCCTGCTGGCTTCCCATTGATGTGCTTGTTGGAAGCCAGCTGGAAATCATGTGACTGTGGGGTGCTGCAACGGTCTTAAGATAGTTGCCAAACACCTCGATCATGATTCCATGACCATAGAGATGCTGCAGCTGTTGTACATGTGAGAACCAATCATAAGTCACTTTTTCAGGGCTGTAAAAATTTTGGTCACCAAAGGAATGGTTATAAGTCATGGGCTATCTGTAGTCAGAATATCCTTTCTGTTGATTTGATTGGACATTGCATCTTAACATTTTGCCCTAGTTCTATAATCTTCTAATATTTTTCTTTCCCTGACAGAAGGTCTGTATGGCTTCTCTGTTCAAATCCAAACAGCATTTTTCTCAGTTCTTTTAAGTTAACTTTAAATGAAATGATAGCAAAGAAATATTTAATCTATAAAAGAAAGTTACTTTAAGGTACTTAAGGTGATTTTTTTTTAAAATGAAATGTTTGTGTTTTCTAAATAATTGTTATTTTTACTATTTTCCTTGTTGAGATAGTGCCGGTGCTAATATATTTTGTATATTGTTAGCCACATTAGTTCAAGGAGGAGTTCCAAGGGGATGTGTTGAATTTATGAATAAAACATTCAAATTTTGTACAGCTCTATATGCACAAACAAATACCTTAATTATTTTTGCAAATAGCTGGACTCCTTGTATGGATGTTTAATATTAGGCTATGATTAAAAACAATGTTTTTAGTCCAGCCTACCTTTATCCTGCCTCCAGCAGGAAAAATCAAAGAGAGAGACTTTTATCTGATATTTATGTTTGATCATTCAAGGCAATTTTTCCCTAAAAAAATAAAAATAAAAGTAGGGAAGTAAATCAACTGCCTGTTTAGTTTTGCATGGATAATTTCAGTGAGAAGAAAAAAATATTTTGTTATACATTATACATTAGAAAACATATCCTGGAAACTGTTATCCTATGCTTGGAAACCACTGGACATTTCTTTAATGATAAATATATGTGACATTTTCAAGGATGATTTAAAGCAAGGTTTACCTGTGACCTGAAACTTGAGACTACTAGGAGTGATAGCCCTGTTTTATTATCTTAATAGCACTGAGTTGGTCGACAGATATTTCATCCTACAAATTTTCTCTGTTAACGAAAATGCACAATGTTAATCTCTGCAATACTTTATAAACTGACCATAAACCAATGTTTATGGTCAGTTAATCATTGTATTACTTTGCTTTAGGTAATTTAGTACATTACCATAATGCAACAACCTACTTAATATAAATTTTAAAGTGAGCCCAGACAAAGTTGCAGGGCATTAATATATTATGTCTTTTAACCAGAAGCTCGAAAACAAAGTGAAGTTTGAGTATGCCTCAGCTTTTCTTTGATGGGACTTAATTTTATTATGAAGGGCACCGTGCCAAAGTGCTAGAGTTATTTATTATCTGTACTGCAGTACAGCCTACTGGCCTCAGTCAGAATCATATCCCCGTTGTGCAAGGTACTGTGTAAATGGCTCTCAAAAGTTTGTCTTCTATGGAATTCAAACTGAAATTTAATTTCCCAGGAGTTAATTCCATAAGCAATGCATTCAGAAAAGGTCAGCTTGCTACAATTTTGCTTTTGGAATCAGTATGATTGCCAATCAAACGTATTGATAAAAATAAATAAGTCAAAGCAACATCAGCACAATATGACTCCAAATCTGCCCTTTGGTTGATAAATGAATTCTGCATAGATAGCCCTCAATTTATGACCACAACTGGGACATGAATTTCTGTTGCTAAGCAAGGCAGTTGTTAAATGAGTCACACCTGATTTTATGACTTTTTTTTTTTACCAAGGTTAAGTGAAACACAGCAGTTGTGAATCATGTAGCTATTAAGGAAATTCAGCTTCCCTTTTTAACTCTGCTTGTTGGAAGCCAGCTGGAAAGTTGCAGATGCTGATCATGATCCTGGGATGCTGCGATCATTGTAACTGCATGCTAGTTGCTAAGCACCCAAATTTTAATAATGTGATCATGGGAGGTCAGCGGCTGCTGTGACAGTCATAAACATGAGGACTGATCGTAAGTCACAATTTTCAGTGGTGTTGTAAATGGTCACTAAAGAAATGATCGTAAGTTAAGAGCTAGGGTTATCATGTAGAGTTTTTAAAAGCTAACGGTTGTTGTTGTTGTTTTAATAGCAGCCAGATTTTTTTCTGGAGCTATTTAATTTTACTTGTCTTAGGGCTACAGAAACTGGGATGCAAAAAGACAAATGACCATTAGCTCTGATAGCCTTAAATTAATTGCACAGTTAACTTAAGATGTAATTCAAGATGCAGAGCCTAACTTATACTATCTTAAACTGTCTGGGTTCAGGATGTATCAGAGATTGCTTTCCATCATGCCAATCTGCCTGTGTTTTAAGTCCTGTGTTGAAAATTGTTTAAGTTACCAGCAACAAAATCCAAGTTGTTAGAAATCTGGATCTTCTAAAGCAGGAGTGTCAAACTCGTGTTGTCATGGCATCATCATGTGATGCATTGTGATTCTCCCCCTTTGCTCAAGCAGCCACGGGCAGGGCCAGCATGGTTCTGGCCTGTGGGCTGCAAGTTTGACAGCCCTGTTCTAGAGACACTTTTGATCATAAAACTCTGGCTTTAAGGAAAAATAGAGAGACATATATTCTCAAAATCTTAGGTTACTTTTCTCTTTTATTAATTTGACCATCCTGCACAAGGAAACAGATCCCTGCTTTTCTGCATTGTTTGATGATTAAAAAGTGTTGTTTAGTAAAATTATTTCTAGTTACAAATCTTCAAGTTAATCAAAGATCCCTCTTCAGTACAAAATCCAGAGTTTATTTATTTAAAATATTAATATATTGCTTATTGTACAAAACTTTAACCACAGCAGATATTAGATGCAGTAGGAAAAGCAAAATGAAGGTGTAGAATATACTTACATGCATATGAAAATTAGACATGAGTAATGTGGAATAAGGTCCCAATAGATAGTCCTACTCCCAAGCACCTAAAAGTTTATAATCTGCTAGACATTTATTTAAATTTGGTTTTTCTTTTCCAGTGTTCTGTATCGGATAGCAAGGTAGGCAACTTCTATATCCCAGATTTTCTGGCTATTGACTATGCTTGCATTTTTATTTGAAGAGACTTAATTGTTTGTCTAAATAAGGTTAAGCAAAACCAAAACCAAATTGAAAAGCCCCAGAAAACCCTAGAAATACTTTAGGAAGCAAATGGCACCATTTTTATTTTGGGGAAACTGTTTATTTCTGTCTAGATATTTCATTGCCTATATTTAGGTAAATCCATGCATATATAGTTTAAAGATTGCCAATAAATTGTCTCTGCATTCCTTTTACATTTAATGTGAACATACTGCTATTGAATTGCTGCCAATCAATTTTTCATGAATATCTGCCCTAAAAGATTGCACCTAAAGCCAGTTCAGGTCTCCAAAGAACTGAAAAAAATCCAGGAAGAAGTAACACCTTAGGAAAAAGAAACAGGGGTTTTAATTGCTTTGTGCACTCTATAATTGAAGGCAGGCACCTTCTTGAGGCACTCACTGCCTAGGGGAGTGTGACTCCACTTGGCCTTGCCTAATTAATCCTGTGATACAAACCTTCTGGCTTCAATTTTCACATTTCTGACTCTTTTTAGAGGTGATAATAAAACTAAAAATTATGTAGCTACTGTATGACTATTACTGTGCTTGTGGAACACAAATAAAATCATATGGATGGAAGACTTCCTTTTCAGGGTTTGCTTCCTCGGACCCTGTAAAGCACCAGGTGACACAGGTTCAAACATGGTGAAGCAGAGCAACCAAATCCAGTGCTACGATGGAAGCCTAGGCAGATACTTTTTATGGTGATGGTGGCTTTGCTATTGGCACATGCTGAAATACAATGGGAGAATCTCAGTGTGATGTCTACCTGCAACAGTTTTGCAACAGCTTTTAATGAAAGATAAATTGGGCATTTAAAATCATTAATAGCTTTCCTTACATAGGATTAAGAAAGCATAACCTCTCCTAGTTACGTCTCCAAAAGGACACAGAAGCATATATTTTTCATTGTAATGTAACTGTCCCTCTACTCTTTTCTTGCATATTATCCAAAGTTTCAAAACAATAGTTTTGAAGGTATAAGATAAAATATACATTAAGTCACATTGTCTTAAATGGGACGTTTCAGAAGTAATGAACTTAACACTGTTTATATTGTCAGAGCATTGGCTCATTTGCTGTATGAGATATAATTAGAATGGTCCCCTCAGGTGTTTTGGGCTTTAGCCTAGTCATCCCTAGAAGGGAAAGTATGAGACATAGATTGAAGGATCATTTTGACAAGAGAGGCACCTCCCCTCCTTCCCTCCCTCTCTCCCTCCTTTGGGTTTAATAATTCTACCACTTTTCTAGTCCACACCCATTAAAATTATATGAAGGAGAATGCCAGCTCTTCTTAGGCATTGAGAAGAAAATCATGCTTGAGCTTGGGATAATAAAATTTATTAATGGAAAGATTATAATGAGAACACAAGAATTCTGGCAATTAATTTTGTGTTATGACTGAAGTCACCTAGGTAGAGGCAGACTTTTGTGGAATCCTTTAAATTCTACAACAAACAGCCATACAAAGGCCGGTAGGGCTCCACCTAAAACTTCCCTGAAGGTAGCTACTCACAGACAGCCCCCTAAAAAGGCCAGTAAGAAACAAAACCAACTTGCAAAGGCAGAAAGGAAGTCCAAACACAAGGTGTAGGTTCACTAGGTTAGGTCCAGAATCAAGATCCAGATGATAAGACAAATCCAAGGGCAAGGCAAGTCCAAAGTCAAAGGCACAAGGCAAGACACAGGCAGAAACACGACTCAAGGCTGAAGAGTGCATGCCAAAATAAACAATTGTTCCTAACAAAGAGAACCTCTTCCAGCTTGTGCTTAAGTCAATCTAAGCCATATGTTCCTGGTGGAGAGGGTGGGGTGACCTTGTCCAGAGCAGCCTTGCAGACCTCCTTTGAGATTGTGTCTACTCTCCATGCTCTTGGATCAAGTAGGGAAGGAAACTGTTCCTCATCAGAGGGAATCTGCACCCTCTCAACACTATTGCTTGTCTTCAGCTGATTTCCCCCCACTATCTGTGAGGGCAGGCAGCTCCCTTTTTTGGTCAACAACCTCAACCAATGACTGAGGGCCCAGGACAGTAGGAGAAACATGCCACCCCATCAGATGGTTCTGGATCCAATTCCTTCTCCTCTTCTAGACTGGGATCCAACAGTCATGTTATTTTTGTGAAAATTTCCTTACTAGGAAAGAGCAGAATGGAACAATTCAGCAATAACCAACTTGCTATAGCCAACTTGCTATGGTATAATTAAATAATTCAATTTAATTATTTAAAATAATTTAAAAATATTTTAATTTTTATCATTCATATTTCATTTTGTCCCTCCTTTTGCATCCTTTGTTTAATGACTCTATTCCACCATTTCTTTGATATTAGGGTAACTCTTGTCCTACAGCAAGTTGTTCTGTGATGAATTGGCCATGGCACATTGTCTTAGGTCTGGGAAAGAAGTGTGAATTATACAAACAAAATAACTGAGGGGGTGGGTGGGATAGAAGGTTATGTTTGCAAGGAGATTAGAAAGTTCTGTTTTAATCATCTTTCTATCTCAATTTTTTAGGCAGCTAGAACTAGGAAATTCTACTTTAAAACATGATCCATTCTATGAGTGTGAAAAATAAGTGATAGGTGAGGAGAAATAAATAAACCACAAGTTTATGGTAGGGAACTCTCTTTTCTTCCATTTTTTTAGGTCAGCAGAAGTAAGATTTTTTTTTTGATGGATGTTGTGTTGCTGATGAGTGTAAAACCTAATTTTCAGCACTCTTCATTTCTCCAGCCAACCTGAATAATGGATGACAGTTAGCATGGAATAACAATTTGAAACATAGGTCTATGGAAGTCAGGTGCCTTGCAGCTCAAGCTGCACTGTCCCCAGAAAACAGTGCTGGATAGTTAAAGATCAGTAGCTCATTTTCCAAAGGCCAAAGTGGCCAATACATTTTAGGCAGATCCAAACCCACAACTATATTAACACCAACATTGTGAATGAGCATTATAGTTTATTTGCATAGCAAGCACTTTGTTGGGAGGATAGGAAAAACTACCTTAGCATCAGAAGTTGTAAATAGGATTTTAGACTAGTGTTTGAGGCTATGTTGTGAAGGAACATATTTTTTAACAGTGAAGCATCTTTGTGACATGAGTTCCGTGCCTAAACTAGAACTAGAACCTACATCCTCCCCATTCCTTAATCACCACAGTACACTTACATAAAACTATTTAAAGTTATAAGCCACCTCATGCATAGGAAACTGCTCCCTGGTCCCTGGAACTATGAAAAATATCATATACAAAAAAAAAAAATTAATATTGGGCTGGTGTATGTCAAGAAAGACATTCCAACCAGTGCTTGGGCTTCACTTATAAAACTCCAAATATAAGACTCCAAAGTCAATGGTCAAATCTTGACAGTCTGTGAAGTAAAATATTCCTTAGGCTGCCCTCTGAGAAATAATTGTTTTAATAAGTATTATAGAATAAAATATATTAAGAATTATATTAAAATCATAGAATTCATTGGGATTTTCTTTTGAGTAAACATTAAGCAACTGTGACCTATTGGATCATCATTTCAGAGATATTCCTTATCTAAACAGACAGAGTGATTTCCCCCCCCCTCCAAAAAAAAGTGGAAGCAGGAATGACTTTCAATTTTCTGTCAGTTTTCCCACTGAATTTTTTTGTGGGAAACTGGTATTGTTGGGTATATGAATACACCAACTGGTTTGGGTGAATGAATATATAAAACCTAGGTTTAAGTGTTTGCACCTTTAAGCTCAAAACTGCAATGTCATTGCATAATTATGGGTGCGGTTGCAGGCTGCAATAAGAGGCAGTAAGGGAAACGTAATAGACCCTGCTTCTGGATGCACCTGGTTCTGTTCCTGGTCTGCTGCCTCCTGTGTTGGAACGTCTATCTGCTTACTCTGGATGGCTACTGTGCCAGATACCATTTTAACTGAACACAAAGACTGTTTGCTTGGTGAGCTGAGGATTCAGCGTTGTCTTGGAGAGAAAGGTATCGGGAGGAGAAGATTTACAAGCAGATAAGGACATTGTATTGACTGTTAATGGACTTGATAACTGGATAGATATACTGGATACTGACATATGGACTGAATGACACTTCTTAATCTCTGTGTGTATTAAATAACTATTTTAAAACTACAAACTGTGTTTTTGTCTTCAGTGTGTGTATACTCTTGGGCCCAGCCTCTCTCTCATTAGCCTGCCTGGCTTGACTGCTGCTGCACACTCTGCTAGGGGGTTTATCCCCAAACACTAACATTGGTTATGGGCCCAGCAGAGTGCACAGTCTAACTAACCAGGTTATAGCACTGAGAGTTTTTTGGGAAGAGTTGCACATTACTGTAAAAACAAACTGTTTGTTAAATAGTTGTTTATCACAAGAGCAATGGCACAAGTAAATTTGCCAAGTCTGTCCATGATATCCAGACTAGATGGAACAAACTATGTTTCATGGTCAATGAAATGTAGTTTACTTCTACGAAGAGAAGGTTTGTGGGACATAATAACAAACTCACCAGATGTATCAAACTTAAATCCTAACGATGAAGAGGATTATAAACTGATACAGGACTATGAACGAAAGAATGAACAGGCTTTGTGCATTATAGGTCTCACCCTGTCTGATCAGCAACTCATTCATATCCGTGGAGTGGAAAATGCTGCAGACTGCTGGGAGAATCTTAGAAGGATTTATGTTCGAGACAGTGTAGGAGCTCATATCAATCTTACACGGAAGCTGTTTAGAACACATCTTGAGATAAATGGAGATATGTTAACTCATTTAAACTGTATGAAAAGCATTTTTCAAGAATTACAAGAAAAAGAGCTTATATTTAATGAGTTGCAACAAGTATACATTATACTGTCTTCTTTGGAACGAAGCTATGATGAGTTTGTGACTGCATTAGAGGTATTGCCAAAAGACAGTTTATCAGTAACTGAGATAACTGGCAGGCTCTTAGAAGAAGCCAGGAGAAGGAGTGAACGTGACCAGCTGAGAGGAGATAAGCCTAATGAAGAGAAATTATCTTCAAAGCCTGAGAGAAACCAGCTGTGTAAAGTAAAGCACCCGGAGGAAGAGAAGTTATCTTCAACGGCATACACAATTAAAAAGTGTTTTAATTGTGGAGGCAGAGGACATTTGGCAAGATTCTGCAGGAAAGTAAAACGCCAGAATGTAAAGAAGCCAAAGAAATCCTTTGAACTAGCCACATACAGCAACTGTGATGTGAAGAGTGATTTATGGGTGGTGGACAGTGGTGCATCCCACTGCATCACGAGAGATAAGACAAAGTTTATAAAAATGTCTACAAGCTCACAACGTATATCACTTGCCAATGGTTGGCACCTCAAGGCCAAGGGTGAAGGTATTGCTTATTGTCCATGTTTAAACCAGAATATAAAAATGTTATATGTACCACAGTTAAAAATGAACTTACTTTCTGTAAGAGTATTAGATAAACTAGGATATGTGGTTACATTTAAGAATAATAAGTGCATACTGGAAAGAGATGGCAAAAAGGTAACTGCAGCTTTAAATGGAGCATTATATGTCTTACATGATAGTAAGAAAGGGGAGGCACAAACTGTATTTAATAATATCAAGCCTCATGATGAATGTATCCATTTATTGCATAGACGTTTTGGGGCATGTAAATTTTAAAATGCTAAAACGTACAGTAGAGTTATCTGAAGGAATAAGGTTAAAGCCCTGTGATAAGTATTTGCGTTGTAATGTCTGTTGTGAAGATAAGAGTAAAATAATGCCTGCAAATAGGCTAAATGGTTTCAAAACTAAAGAACCTTTAGAAGTAGTATTTGCAGACATTATTGGTCCAAAGAAACCCAGTATGGGGGGTGCTCGATATATACTGAGCATTATGGATCATTACTCTAGATATGGGTTTTGCTACTTAATGAAAAGCAAAACTGAAACATATCAACATTTCTTCAACTGGTTAAAGTTTGCTGAAAGAAAAACCAAACGGCAAATTATAACCCTGGTGACAGATAATGGCACGGAATTTGTTAATAACAAATTCCAGAGTAGATTAAAGGCAGCTGGAATAGCTCATAAGACATCTGCACCATACAGACCACAACACAATGCATTTGTTGAAAGGCGAGGCCAAACATTGCAGGCGATGACCCGTACTATGTTAACTGATTCTGGGTTACCTGATTCTTTGTGGGGGGAGGCCACAATGTGTGCTAATCATTTATTAAATAATGTGGTTAACTCAACCACTGGTGAAATACCATTCACCATGTGGCATGGCAGGAAGCCTGATTTGAGTTACCTGCACACATTTGGTGCACCAGCATGGGTGCATATCCCTACACAACTCAGGCGTAAAGGGCAACATAGAGCTAAACAATTATTCTTCGTTGGTTATCAAGCTAACCATAGGGCATATAGATTTTGGGAGAAAGGCACATCTAAGGTGTTATGTAGTGCTAAGGTGTTATCTAGAGCATGTAGGATGGGATAAGTTAGAGCAGGATAACAATAACGAGGTGATTATTGAATCCTATAGAAATCCCATTAAGTATCCCTGTAACTTTAAAAATAATGTAAAGCAAGAAGTACAGGATGAAGTACAGCCCCTAGAGGAAGAAATAGCTGAAGATGAGGAACAGGTAGTAACTCAGCCAAGCCCAATAATACCCAGAAGGACTACACGTATTTCTAGACCGCCTGATAGATACCAGGCTAACACAGTGTGCCAGGAAAATAGAATCCCAAATACTGTGGATGAGATAAGAAGATATCCTTCTAAAGAGAAAGAAAAATTGGTATGCAGCAATTAATAAAGAATTGAAGTCTCTGAAGGATATGCAAGTGTATGAAAACGTGAGATTACCTAGTAATGAAAAAACCATTGGCTGCAAATGGATTTTTAAAATAAAAACTGATAAGGATGGAAATACAATCCATAAGGCAAGGTTAGTAGCCCAAGGTTTTAGACAAAGTGCAAAAGACTATGATGAAGTATTTGCACCTAGTCTGAAAGCAGCAACTTTAAGGGCAGCATTAGTGTGGGCAGCAAGCAAGAAATATATAGTTAACCATTTAGATGTGGAAACTGCTTACTTGCACGCTCCACTAAGACATACTGTTTATATGAAAAGGCCTAGTGGATTGAAAGGAGATAATAATAATGATTGTTGGTTATTAAAGAAGAGCCTTTATGGTCTTAAACAATTGGGCTATGAATGGAACCAGTATATTGTGAAGGAACTGACCAATATAGGGTTTAAAGCTGGTTTAGCCGACCCATGTCTATTTAGGAGAGAAAAGAATGGGAAAATATCATTATTATTGTTGTTTACTGATGATATTGCTCTGATTACTAAAACTAATGATGAAGCAAATGAAATAATAACATCATTAGCCAAGAAAATAAAAATCAAGCAATTAGATGAGATAAAGAGATATCTAGGTTTGAATATACTGAGAACACAGAAAGGGTTTAAGATATCTCAGGAAGATAAGATATCTAAATTGCTATTAGATTATAAAATGGAACTTTGTAAGCCTGCAAAGACTCCAATGAGTCAGGATATTTGCAAAATGGATACACAAAGTCCCAAGTTTGATAAGGCAATATATCAATCTTTGATTGGTAGCTTATCATATATTAGCAATTGGTCAAGGCCAGATATTGCTTTCAGTATTAATCATCTGGCACGACACAATAATGACCCGCTTCAATGTCACTGGAATGCATTGAAAAGAATCTTAAGATATCTTAAAGGAACATTACACCATGCACTGTATTTAGAACCAGAAGGTGATCTCATATTGAGTGCTTATGCAGATGCTAGTTTTGCATCAGAAAGAGACACAAGAAAGTCGACTTCAGGAACAGCCATAATGCTGGATAAGACATTAATTGGTTGGAAGTCAATTAGACACAGCATATAAGTTTGTCTACGATGGAGGCAGAATTCTCCTGTTTATCACTTTTATGTACTGAGTTGACTATGTATAAACAAATGTTGAAAGATATGGGTATAACTGTAAATTACCCTATAGTTGTACATGAAGATAATCAGGCAGCAATTCAAATGGCCACAAGTATTGCAGTAAAAACTAGGAGCAAGCATACAGATTTGAGATATCTGAATGTAAGGCAATCTGTAAATAGTAAAATGATACAGCTAGAGTACTGTATGTCGGAGGACAATATAGCTGATAATTTTACTAAAGCCCAAGGTGCCATCAAGCACCTAGAGAGTTGTGAAAAATATGGGTTCAGATTGTAAAGGCATTATATATTCATGTCACCCAAAAGGGGAGTATGTTGGGTATATGAATACACCAACTGGTTTGGGTGAATGAATATATAAAACCTAGGTTTAAGTGTTTGCACCTTTAAGCTCAAAACTGCAATGTCATTGCATAATTATGGGTGCGGTTGCAGGCTGCAATAAGAGGCAGTAAGGGAAACGTAATAGACCCTGCTTCTGGATGCACCTGGTTCTGTTCCTGGTCTGCTGCCTCCTGTGTTGGAACGTCTATCTGCTTACTCTGGATGGCTACTGTGCCAGATACCATTTTAACTGAACACAAAGACTGTTTGCTTGGTGAGCTGAGGATTCAGCGTTGTCTTTGAGAGAAAGGTATCGGGAGGAGAAGATTTACAAGCAGATAAGGACATTGTATTGACTGTTAATGAGACTTGATAACTGGATAGATATACTGGATACTGACATATGGACTGAATGACACTTCTTAATCTCTGTGTGTATTAAATAACTATTTTAAAACTACAAACTGTGTTTTTGTCTTCAGTGTGTGTATACTCTTGGGCCCAGCCTCTCTCTCATTAGCCTGCCTGGCTTGACTGCTGCTGCACACTCTGCTAGGGGGTTTATCCCCAAACACTAACAGGTATTATCAGACATCTCCCTTCCTTCTTCCTTCTAGCTCCTTCTTTCTTTTCTCCTTCCCTTCCATCCCAGCAGGCAGGTAATTGGCTGCTGCTGAATGGGAGATGGAGTGAAGGATTGCAAAAGTGTCTGAGAACTTGTAGGCAATATTGAAAATTAGGATCATGTGACACAATAGCAGCTACAATTTCTTCAAATTTCATTCCTTCAGGAGTTAGTACATTTAAGGTACTCTTGTTGACAAAATTTTTCATTTTTCAGTTAATAGTTTTACTGGTACGTGGATGTAGAGAATTGAAAAGTGTGGTTACTTAGAGCTTCCACTCTGGTGAAAAAGTGATAATGGATTAAGAAAAAAAGTGCTTTTTTCCTCTGCATGAACCCTCATCATAAAAAATATTAGGTCAAAAAAATACCAAAGGAATACTGAATAAGAAATAACATGCTTGAGATAAAAAAAAAACCAACTCAGTACTAAATCTGTGTCTGGCTTTAAATGGCAAGGTCAAAATAGCAAATGCACAGCATATAGCAATTGAAAGACATTGAAATAGTTGATTCCTACAATAATAGTTGTAACCAACTGCAAGATATGTTGCTGTGCAAACATCTCATTGTCCTTCGTTAATTCTAGTTGATTAATTAAAGAGGACGGAGTAGCAGAGCTAATCATGGCCTTTTTGACACTCTTAATCACATTTGAAGCCTTTGACTGAATTGTTGAGCAAACTATTCAGATTGTTGCAAATAATCTGTTTATTTTTCCTAGAAAGGATTTCCTGTACTATTTTGTGGGTGGGATAAAGGATCATGCTGTTTGCCTGCTCAAAGCTTTAGGATAGTATTTTGTATTTTGTAACAGGTTTGATTTGACAGCAAATTCCATATGCATAATTATTTATAACTTGATTTAAAATTTTTATTGAAGAAAGGGCTAACGTGTTTATTAAAAACATACAGTATAGGGCAGAGGGAATTTACTGATTATTTCTGTGGACTATTAAAGAATCAGCTTACAATAAGAGGAGAAAAACAATCGGAAGTTCAGAAACTTCACATTTTTATTTATTTTATTTTATTTTATTTTATTTTATTTTATTTAAGGGGTCTTTGGCCTTCAATTAAAATGAGCACATAATTAAATATGTTAGAACTGATTAATGTTCTTCAGATACTGTTTTTTCTTATAACAATTAGTATTTTACTTAATAGCACATTTTACATATTATTGCTTGCAATGCCATAATTCATGGACTGATCATATACTTTCACTAAAAAAAGAAAAAGCCTTGAAGGAACTCTTCTTTTTTTCACTCCAAGGAGCTCATTATACAGATCATACTGATGCATAATGTGCAGACACATACTGTTGGAAGGAAAACTATTTCTGCCAGATATTTCTAAAAAGAGAGAAACTTCAAGGGAAAAAAAAAACCTAACCCTTGTTGTATTTTCATCTCAGAATTGCCCCCACCTATTTTTTTTTTTTTTTTTGCACCTTTTCTCTATAATGTTCAAAATACCTCTTCTGTTTTCAGCCTTGGAAAGAGTCAGGTTTACCAAATCTTTTTGAACTACTAGGCCTATTTGGATTTTTGAGGCTATGTGATGAGCTTCTCATAAAACAGCTTTCACACTAGCCACGATAATTCCTAAAGCATTTATCAGACAGGTCTAATGAGATTGTTCTCCACTAATGTCTTCAACCTTGCAAAATTCTCTCTTATCATTTTAATTTATTTCTGGCTTTTCCCTATGCAGATAAGTGCATCTTTCTAGTATTAATGATGGTTCTAGACATATGTGGATTCCAGAAAAGGAGTTCTGAAAATTTGCCTTGTAACATCTTAGTTTCCTTTTTTAAAGTTTATTTAACAATATTGTTTTTAAATAAATCAACTTATATCTGATGCAAAGGGGATTGTTTAAGGTTCTGTGGAGTATGGGAACACCTCAGAGAATACTTCTGGAGAAGTGTCTGCCTTCCAACAAAACACGAATGCTTGCTAGCATAATGTACATGTATTAGCGCTGTCTCAGACCAGCTCTGTTATTGGCAAATTCTCATATAGTTTCCATATGTAATTGGAGAAATGCTATGAGTGCTTGCTCATTTCTAGAATGAATGAAATCAAATGAATGCATCACATTTCATCAAATAAATGACTGGGGTAATGAAATAAATGGAATTTATTAATAGAAATATCCATTACATTTTAGTTCTATTGTTCAGAGATATTTATAAAACTGAAAAAAATGCATTGTACCGTATTGCTTAGCAAATATATACAAATCAATACATTTCTGAAACTTTTACCAATATAGATCTAGTAGAAATAAGGGATGTGTGAGAACAGTTTAATATGTCAAATTAGTCATATCAGTGAAATATCTGAAATGGATGCTTTGGGGAAAATGCATTTTTTTGTCATGGCTATGAAAATGATCCAACCTGGAATATTAAACAGTGGAAAGGATTAGAACCACTCATCCTCTTTAATTATTTTTGAAATGGACAATCTTCTCTAAGTTGTCTGAAACTTTGTTCAGAGCAATAAAATACTCCCACTTAAATGAAAGTTGCATGGATCGGAAGATGTGCTATAAGTATTGTGGAAACAAAAAATACAGAATTAAATAATAATTAAACCCATGAAGTAATGGTGAAACAAAACTCAAGTTAACGGGGTCACCAGAGATTAGTAAGAAAATGGAAACAAAACTGGCATCCTCCAGGAATGCATCATACTTGCTCGACTCAGCGCGAAGACCTGATGGGTAGGAATAAATAGAAGAAATGGCCCTATTTCATTCTTTTTTGTTTTACTGCAGAGCTTGACTTTAGTGTAGTTACATTCATGTAATAATCTTGACAAAAACCTTATGCATTCATTTATTTAACATATTTATAGTTTATTGCATTCCTGGAAATGTCAGACAATGGTATCAAAAATTTAAAGCAAAGAAAACAATACTTTAAAAATCCTAGGTTACAGGATTAAAAAGCATCAAAAAGATTGCTTTCAAAACAGAGCGAATTTTATAACTGAATCCTCATAGTGAATAAAATAGAAATGGTTAAATATATTTGATTTAATAGCAATGTCTGTTCTTCAGGATTTTATTTTATTTGATCAATATGAAAAGGGTAATGCAGGAATATTATTATTTTTTATTAAACTGTGTTTGGCAGGGTAGTAAACTTCATTATATATCTAGGGACTGAAAAATAATAAATCAGAATACATAGACAAGTATAGGAACTAAAAAATGATCAGTAGTAAAAGCATAAAAAGAATCTCATATAATTTAAATAGTTATATTTAATTCTAAAATAGACACGTTGTAATTTAAAAACATTTTTGCATACAAAAGTATGTGAATGTCTGGATAGTCAGTAATTTCAGCTGCAGATTCCAGGAAATGTAGAATATGGAAATTGAATTAGGAAGAGTTCACTGGATTACACAGTACCAAATGTTATTGAATTTCTTTACAAAACAACATTTAGACAATAACTTAATAGACTGCTGTGTGCTTTGCTAAGTATTGATAAAACAAATCTTTTGGATATGCAGAATATATTTTCCTATATTGAAAATACACTGAATAAGTATATTTTGTCTTTTTCCAACTACTGTCCAGGTAAGTGGAACTGGTTGCATTTGTTTTAAATATATATTTATAATTAGATTTGCAATTTTGCAATTAAAATACATTTCCATAGCAGCTTTCTGTTGTTTTAAACAATCGATTTTGTATCCTAGTAGAAAATTGGTTTCTATATAGTTGAGTTATGGTTCTACTCTAAAAACCTGATAATGCCGTAGCTATCTACTGCTGAGCTGTGCAAATAACCAAAGTATGCAGGGAAGTGTGTCTAGGCTGTTATGCTTACTTAGGACATGCAAAATTTCAAGTGGGAACATGTTTCAATACATCTCTATGTATCTCCCTCTCTCTCTATTGGGAAATCCCATATCAAAAAATTAAATCCTTGTAAACAACTTTATAATAGTATGTATGTACATAATCTACCATCTGCAATCTGATGCCATATGATTCTGTGAATTATGTGTCTCTGAATCAGAAACATTGAATTACAATGTATCTCAGCTTGTTTGTTTTATAAAGAGAGAGGAAGATGAGAAACAGGGAAAACATTAGAAAATCTACCAAATCATTGAAATATGATTGTGTTTATTCAAGTCATTTTTAATTCCAAGAAAACACATAGATAATTATTCTGTATGATGAACTATTCCTGACTTGTTGCATTAAATCTTTCAAGAGGGTTGTTTTTGTTTTTTGACAGAGAGAAAGATGTAGAAGAAAACAAATATATCTTGATAAAAATGGAAATCTTTCAATGAACTTCCCTGGATCCCCACATTACTTTTTAACAGCCAGACTGAAATTATATACTTATTCCTACTTTGATCCCTATAAATTAGCTATCAGGTGCAATAGCCAGTTAGGAAATGGAAAAGCTGTAAGGTATCTCCACCCAAAGCTCTTGCTTCAGCTTGCAATCAGTTCTAGATCTGCCAGACTACATATCAAATTGTTTAGGGCACTGGGTGAAGGCTGATATGTATATGCACTTGGTTTTGCTTTAGGAATACCAATAGTACTTAGACTTGTATACTACTTCATAATATTTACAATCAGAATATTGCCTCCGATAATAATCTGGATCCTCATTTTACTGATCTCAGAAGGATGGAAGGTTGAGTAATGAACCTCAAGCCCTGTCAGGATCAAACTTCATGCTGTGGGGAGAGTTTTTCTGCAATATTGCATTCTAACCACTGCACCAGCAGGGCTCTTGTCTGCTTTAGTTGTAGTGTGGCTCATTGGTTCTTCTTGTAAGTGTCTGTTCCCTGACTGTGGCAACCGTTTGCATGACTTTGCCTTCCAAGAGTTCACTTCTAGAATTTCAACTTCTTATCTTGGTGCCTGAACTTCTCTCTCACAAGCAGCCTTATTCACAACTACTGAAAAAGCATTGGGTTTCAAAAGAAGGCAATATGCACTTAGCTACATTGTATCACAGCTACATTGTATTTGATATTCAGGAAAATAATGATAGCTTCATAACTGCATAATCTTACAGCATATCATTACTCATTTTTTTTCAGCTGAGAGACAGATATAAATGATATGTATTGAAAATCTGAATAGAAGGTCTTTGCAATTCATTTCATACCTTTTGGGTCATGTCGAGGTGAGGGAATCCATGTTATTCTAGGATGAATAGCAGCTGGAAGCAAAGCATTGATTAAACTCCCTATTCCTTAGCTGAAGGAATAGCTCTGTAGCTCCTATTCTCTGCTTGTTCTCATTGTGATGAAATTGTGTTAGACATTAAAAAGGAATTAGGGATGAAAATGATACCACGTAGACCCGTCCTATCTCATATGGAAAATAAAAGAAAGGTGAATATTCTTTGCAATAATATTTGGTGTTTTATTGGCAACCATATGGAAGGGTTTACTGTTTTTTTCTGGATTTTTTTTTCTCGAGCCCAGCACTTCAGGATTTGCTGATAGTTTCCCTTGCAATTACTAATCAGATCTGAGCTGCTTAGATGTTTGACATCATCAGATTGAATCAGATCATCCTAAAATAATTCTCTTGTTTAAGGAGTGGGAGCAATTCATTTATCACAATTACTGTAGACCTCTTTCAGATTGCTCTTCCTGTCAGGATTCAGGCAGTTACTCAAATTTAATCATAAACCTCGAGCCACACTCCCAAAACTTGAAAGGATTTATTTGAAGTTAACATGCCGGCATTAGCCTGGGCATAGCCGATTCTGAGATATGTAATTCACCCTTGATCCTGCTTCCCACTCCCACCCCTCTGGGTGTATCATCCAAGGAAACACATCCATAGCCAAAAGTCATCAATCATGCTCTCCAATTTGAAGCAGAAGCTTCAGTCATCTAATCAGTCTCTGAAAAAAACCTGTAGTCTGAAAGGCATAACTTTGAATTGGAAGGTCCCTAGGAGCAGTTGAACACTGTTTTCCATTCATCTCCCTCCCTGATGCGGACTTATGCTTCTCTGAGATCTAATTTGGTAAAGACCTTCCCTTTGGCCAGGTGGGATAGTATGTCCTTCATAAGTGGGAGGGGGTTTAGATTGTGCACATGCAGTCCGTTGATCGCTTTAAAGTCCACACAGAATCTCATAGTTTCATCTTCTTCTTTTTTTTGAACAGGACTGGGGCTGCAAACCCATGGTTTGACTGGCTTGATGAATCCTCTTGCTAAATTTTTGTCTATATATTTGCGCATTTCTTGCATTTCTGGGGTGTCATGGCGTACATTTTGGGTTTGGGTAGTTTTTTTCCCCAAGAATGATTTCTGTGGTGCAGTGGGAAGGTAGGATGTCATATTCAGTCTCACTGAATACTTCAGCGAGGTCTTGATATTCTCTTGGGATCTGTCTGACCTCTGGGGTATTGTCAGAGGTGGCTGCCAGTTGTTCTGGTAAACCCTCTGGAAGGGTTCCATGTGTGGGCGGTGCTTCTATTTGATGGTGAGGAAAGAGTTGGGGTCTCTTCGCTATGCTCAGTCTGCAGCTACCCCCTTGCCACCAGATGGCTGGGCCCCACTTGTCTAGCCAGGAAAGCCCCAGTATGATTGCATCTATCATTTTGGGGACCACTATGAATCGAATCATTTCCCAGTGATCCACTAGCTCTAGTCTCACTGGTTCAGTTAAGTGAGTAGCATAGGCTCCTCCCAACAGAGAGCCATCTACTTGTTCGAACCAAATCGGATGGTCAACTTTTTTGTTCTGATCCCCAGTTTCAGGACTGTGGTCAGGTTGATCAGGACTGTGGTCAGGTGCCTACCTAGTGCAGCCTGAATCTATTAGGGCTTGGAAAGCCCCCTGAATTCCTGTTTTTGAGGCTGTGAGCCATATTGGGGAGACAAAAGGGGGAACCAGTCCATTCACCATTGGATCATTTTCGCCCTCATTCTCGCTGCCACAAGAATCCAACAACTGATCACCATTGCCTGGGATTGCCCTCCCCTCCGGCTGGGTGGGGAGGGACCTCTGCTTCCTGAAGGGTCATGTCTGGGGCCTCATTCCAGTTGTGCTCTGGGGGTTGGTTCCAGACTTGGCTTTGGATCTGGGGTTGTGCATGCCCTTGCCATATGCCCTACTCCCCCAAATCAGTAACACTTAAATGGACTTCATGAGAGAGCTAGTTTTGGGGCTGATTGTAGTGTTGTGGTGTCCCGTCAGCTGGGTGGTCTCTGATCTGACTGCCCTCTCTCTTTGGCTCCCAATGGCGTTCTGATATAGTTAGCATCAACTTTTATGACCACTCAGAATCACTCAGAGAGTAGGTTTGGGATGTCCCGATAGGCAGTTACTTTGCTAAATTGCTTGTCCAGGCTGGTTCTAAAAAAATGAACCAGCATCCACTCAGGCAAAAGGGGTATCTTCCCACTGATTCTCCTGAATTCATGGATGTGTTCCTTGTTGGGTCACCCTTCCTGCTTTAGGTTACTGAGCTCATCTTCCATGTATGAGTCCTCCTCTGCCTCCACAAATCTGACCTCTAGTAGTTGTAGGAAGTCATTTACATCATGTAGTTGGGGGGGGGGAGTTCTCTTGTGGAAGGTTGCTAGCCATCCTCTTGCTTCTCCCTCTAGCCCCTCAGAAAGGGCATTAACTATGGTTCTAGGGGAGGGGTAGAAATGTCCATGACATTCCAGGTAGATTTAAGTTGAGTCAAGGAATAAAGCTAGCTGGTCTGGGTCTCCATCAAATTTGTCCCTGAACTCGGGCGGTTTGTTGGGCTCTGCTCCTTCCTCTCCATGTAGCCCTCTGTAAGCCTGCACTTGACGTGGCTGACCTTCCTCCCCAGCTCTAGTTCATACAGGAGGAAGGGCCTACCTGCTGCATGGGGGAGGCACTGGCTGCTGCTGTGGGCTCTTTTTTCTTCTAGTGTGTAGAGAGAGAGAGAGAGGGCTGTGGTCTCGCCTGCTTCTCTCCATTTCAAAAGATTCTGTAAAAGTTCTCCTCTGTTTTGGGTGGCAGGACAGGCCATCATCTTGAATGGTGGCTGTTCAGATCTCTCTCAACTGCTCTATGGATCTCCCCAGGGATTCCATCAGGTACTTATCTCATTTTGTCCCTTCCAACAAAGCAGGTTTCTTCTCATTGGAGTTGAAGAGGAGTTGTCCTCCTTCTGTAATTATGCTATCAGTTTCTGTTTGCTTCTGGCTGGAGACAAAGCTTTCTTCTGATAGCCTCTGCCATGGCTGCCTGAGTTTCTCTCCATGCATCCCAGATGTTGGGGAGCGATGGAAGAGGCCAGGACGCAGGCACCCCGATGACTAATTAAGAGAGTTGGCTATCTGTAAGGATTCCAGCAGTTACTCCAATTAAATCATGAGCCTTGAGCCACACTCCCAAAACTTCAAAGGATTTATTAGAAGTTAACATGCCAGCATTAGCCTGGGCATAGCCGACTCTGAGATATGAACTTCACTGTCACCCTTGATCCTGCTTTTCCCACCACTCCTCTGGGTATAACATCCAATGAATCATGTCCATAGCCAAGAGTCATCAATCATGCTCTCCAATTAGATTTTGTGTGGCAGAAGCTTCAGTCATCTAATCCAGGGGTCCCCAACCACCGGGCCATGGACCGGTACCGGTCTGTGGAACATTTCCTACCGGGCCGCCGGTTTGCTGGGTGCCGCCATCTTCTTTGACGAGAAAGTGCTCTCGGGTGAGCTTTTCCGGCTGGGAAGCGGTGTTTGGGTCCTGAAGGAATCCTCGCGCCTTAGTTTTATCAAAGGGGGGGCTTCGAATGAAACTAAGGAGCGAGGATTCTTTCAGCATCCAAGGCAAGGTGAGCCGAGCAACCGTCCCGAAGCCGTCCTGAAGCGAAGCCCATCGACAAAGGTACAAAGGAGGAGTTGAAGGTGGTGGGGAGAAGCGGGCGATGGCTGGCTGGCCGGTCGCTCAGCTCACCTTGCCTTGTCATCCGTGCTGATGCCGGTACCGGGCCGCGGATCATTTTGTGATGCCAGTACCGGGCCGTGGCACAAAAAAGGTTGGGGGCCACTAATCTAATCAGTCTCTGAAGAAAATATGAATGGAATGTACTTTTCATTCCACACTGCTGCCTGCTCTTTGAAACTCCCCCCCTTCTTTCTGTTGACAACTATAAAATGTGTATACAAAATGTTTTATGAGTTGACACTTCCGTTGGTGCATGGGAAAAGAAAGTTCATCACAATAGTAACTTAAAACATTAATTAATTAACCTCTGGTGATCACAGACAAAGAAGTGCAAGATCTATTTCACAGACAAAAGCCAGGAAAAGCACCAGGACCAGACAAGATAACTCCTTCTTGCTTAAAAGTCTGTGCTGACCAATTGGCCCCATCTTCACTTGAATCTTCAATTGATCACTAGAGATGTGCTATGTTCCTTCTTGCTTTAAATGCTCTACTATCATCCCAGTGCCAAAGAAGACCTCCATCAAGGAACTGAATGACTACAGACCAGTTGCTCCAATATCTGTAGTTATGAAAATATTTGAAAGGCTAGTGCTGTCCCACCTGAAAACCATCATGGATCCACTATTAGATCCCATGCAATTTGCATACCGAGCAAATAGATTGACAGATGATGCTGTTAATATGGCTTTGCATTACATCCTACAACACCTTGAATCTCCAAATATCTATGCAAGGGTCCTCTTTGTGGATTTCAGTTCAGCATTCAATACCATCATTCCAGACATTCTTCTAACTAAATTAAACCAACTAGCAGTACCTGAGCACACTTGTAAGTGGATCATAAGCTTCCTAACAGACAGGAAGCAGCAGGTGAAGTCTGATACCTGTACAATTAGCATAGCTCTCCCCCAGGGCTGTGTTCTTTCTCCACTTCTCTTCTCCCAATGACTGCATCTCAAATGATCTATCTGTTAAAAGTTTGCAGATGACACAAAGTGATTGGTCTCATTCGAGACAATGATGAAACCACATACACTCAGGAGGTTGTACAACTTGCCTCATAGTGTAACCAGAACAATCTGGAACTGAACACACTCAAAACCGAAGAAATGATGATAGACTTTAGGAGAAACCCTCCCATATTACCACCTTTTACAATACTAGACAACACAGTATCAACAGTAGAGACCTTCAAATTTCTAGGTTCCATTATATCACATGACCTAAAATGGACAGTCTTAGGATTTGGGGCTAAAAGTAACTGAAAATAATCAAATCACCTAAAACCATTCTGAAGTGGTCATAATACATACATTTTTGTTTATTCTAATGAATCCTGAGAATAATCTCTGGATTGTCTAGTCCTTTAATAAATTGGCTAAATATGTCAGGTATCAATTTTATTTCAATATGTCTCCATGTTACCTACTCTTTGAGGTACCTGCAATCTACATGCTGATTTGATGCAATCAATGAATGGACAGTTCTCTTGGTAAAAAAATAATTTTTACTAATATTCTTTAATTACATTTCTTTCAGTTGTTTTATAAATTATTTCTGCTCAAGCTTTATCTCACTCTAGCATCAGAACCAATTTTTCCTTTGTTCCCTACTTGAATTATTGCGATCCATTTACCTCAAATATACAATCTGAAAGCTGGTTCCTTATAGAGTATAAAGTCTTTATTTTGATAACTCATGGTAACCTTATATTTAGCCGAAGTTCATCCTGTGAAATAATTGATTTCAACAGACAAACCCGGAACCAGGAATTCATAGGACATTTCTATCTAAATTTTTGATTAAATTATAATTAGTAGCTGTTTTTGTTTTTATTTTGGTGTTTTTATGGGTCTCAAAATGGCAATATTCCAGTACAAATTGCACACACAAATAGCTCAGACAAACAAAACATGTAGGATTTGCATTTCCCCTTTTGCCTATAGAGCTAGCTATGATTCCTACATGGCCCCATAGGAATCTGGCAACAACCGTTAAAATATAAATGGACATATTCTTGCACAGGAACAGGCATCTCAATTACAGAACTCCAAGAATGTATAAAAGTCCCCCTACTCTAAACCCCATTTTGTCAGCTAACCTAGAAATATGCTGCTGTCACTGACATTTCTAGCTACCAAATAAATGGAGACTTTCTTTCCTGCAGCCTGCCTCCATTTTATTTCCTGCTTGGAAATGGTTCTTTGTTTCTGGCTTGGAACCAGACCTGATTTTTCTTCCAACAGAATAAAGAAACTTTTAATTCCTAGTCAATCAAAGGAAGACAATGTTCGGTTAGAGAGACCTCTAATTGTTACATCTTTGAAAAAACTGACAAAGACTGTAAAAGCCACTGACATTCTTGCATATGGTCACAGAGATTAATTATTGTTTTTACTGATGAATAGAATATAAGTGAATAGAATAAAGAAGTGAATGGAGTATAATAATAATATAAAGTATCTTTAATATAAATTACATGTAAAGAAGATGTAATACTGTGCATTTTTCATCCTCCTTTTACTCATAACATTTTGGATTGCATTCCGCATCATTTCATCAAAAGGTGGCCCTTATTTTAGAAAAAGTTGTGCTCTTTCCCCTATCCCAGTTTAAGAATGGAAACAAAATATATTTTTACTTCTTCTGGGAACTAGACAATCCCTCTTGTGATTGTCTTTTGTTTTCTGAACATTCAGCCTCTTCTATTCTGGGCTGCTACTTGAATCAAATGCATGGGGTTGTTAGAATGATACTATTCTGCTGATAAAGTATTGCAGAATGCTGTGTGGCAACAATCTAGGGCTCAGCAGGGAAGCTGTAAAGACAGCTATTTTTGTAATGTTTAAAATTATACTAAATTAATAAAAAAAAACTCCTGCTGAGCTTCCAGATTTAAAATAGCATATTGTTGTTGTATAATTGATCAGCGAATCAGGACTCAGTTAATTCACTACATACTATAATGGGGAAAGATCATAGCATTTCTAAAGTTTAGGAATTTAACCAGTTGCAATAGGGTATAGTGAGTGTTAGTAAATTAATCATAGGAATGAAAAGAATTTTAGAAAAGTTATAAGGCTTTAAATTATATTTTTGTTTAATTTTACAAAGGCAGAGAAAGCATTGAATATTTAACTTTATAATTATTACTTTTTTCCAGAATGATTACTGCTGCCCTAGAGCAGTTCTTTATACTGGACAATGAAGAAAACTACTGATTTAATCTGCTTTCTCTAATGAACGTCACAGTTAAGCTCTGTTAACTATTTGTGTGCCAATTCTATCTTGTACAAGGTTTTTCTACACTCATACACACACACACACACACGCACACATATGAATATTCATAAACAATTTTATAACTTCCTTCTTTTAGGCAATTTTATAACTTCCTTCTTTTATCTATAATGCTCAGTACTATGGAGGAAATTGTCATATGGCCTGCAACTTATCAGAATTTTTATCCAACTCACTGGAAGGTGCCAGACTCCAGAAGTCTAGTATGATTCAAAATGACTTACTAGATCTGATTCAGCAGAGCCAAAGTGAAAATCAATGTTGGTATTGCAGTTAAATGCTCATTGACAGATAATGCCATTGCTTAAAGCAGGAAAATGAATCTTCTTTTTCCATCCAGGGCCATGGTCCATCTTTTTGGGGTGGGGCACGGGGGAGGAAGGCAATGATGGATGAGGTCAGAACTCTTCGTTTTCCTTCTTCCCCTGTCACTTTTCCTCCCTATCTTAGCTATCTTGCTCCAGGCATATGGAAGGGTCTACCAGGGAAAGAGCCATCTTCTCCTTGCATGTTGAATCAACCACTTGCATAGGATGTTGTCTACCAAGTCAATGACATCACAATTTTACCTCTTTATGGTGCTCACAGGAAGTGAAGGAAAATGTGTTCTGAAACAAGACAACGTTTTTCAGTATACAGCAGTTCTGGGATTTTGAAGTAGAGATATAAATATACAATATATAAATCTTATTTATATAAACTCTATAACCAAGTCTTATTTCAATCTCACACAGATGGTCTTTGACTTATATCATTTGTTTAGCAAATCTTCGAAGTTACAACAGCACTGAAAAAAGTGATTTATGTTACCATCATAGCAGTATCTTCAATCACATAATCAAAATTTGGATGATTAAAAACAAGCATATACTTATGATGGTTGAAGCATCCCAAGGTCATGTGACCACATTTTAAACTTTCCTAGCCAATTTTCAATAACCTAAGTCAATAGGAGAAGCCAGATACCCTTAACAATTGTATACTTCACTTAACAACTGCAATAATTTGCTTAATGGTCAGGCAAAAAAAGTAGTAAACTCAGGTGCAATTAACTTAACAACCGTCCTGCTTAGCAAGATTGTAAGTTAAGAACTGTGTTATGTGAATAGCTGGTACACAATAAAACACCATCAGAAAGTAGACTTTGAACAGGATGAGTTGGGCTACATATGTATAGTAAATTTGATAGACTGTTACATAGCAGGTGAAGTTTATGTTCTGCTACTTCCCTCTATATGGTCTTTTTGTCCACATTTATATCACAAAAAGCATTCTGAAGCATTGTTATATGGAAATGTTATCATTGAATACCATTGTGTGTGACATTGGCACCTAACAGCATATTTTCCAATTTTTGACCATCTTTAATTTCACTCTCCTCTTACTCTAGAAATTAGGATTCACTTTATGAATTTTTCCTTTTGATCCTGTTATTAATTACAGATGAGCTACTTCACACTTGACTACAGAATCCAGATTAAAGGAGCGTTTACTCAATAACAGCTTATGTATTGCTGAAGCAGCTTCTGATGCCTTCCCCCACTTCTCTCTGTCCTTCACAGAGAACTCACCCTTTTAACTCAGCAGCCTTGTCAAAAAAACCCCACAAAACTATAGCCCAGCTCCACTAATTGCCACTTCCACCCCTAAATCAGCAGTTCATGCTCTTTCTATGCAAACTACCCAACAGAATGGCAAGCAGACAGACAAAGGAATCTTGAACTCTTGCAAGCAATAATAACATAGCTTCTGCTGTTAACAGTCAATCTTCTACAGAAACAAAAACAAAGATGCAGATCTTAGATGGTAGGTATCATCTATCAGCACTACATTTTTTTATAGATGCTAATATAAGAAGTCAGTTTTCAGACAGAGAGAATTATGCATTCCTGACCTAAAACAGCTTACAAGCCAGAATTATATAACAATAAATTCATTAAATGCAAACAAAAGAGCCAATAGTCAGTGTGCATATATTCCCAAGTACATCAAATAGGACTCAGGGGGTTCAGAGAGCACGTGTACTTTTTATTATACTCAACCTAAGTTATCTTAAAACCTAACACATTGGAGAGATAATTAAGCATCTTATATATTACCCTGGCCAATAAGATTGCTCGGAGCAGCACTACAGCTGGCTCTCAAATTACTATCACAATTGAGCCCCAAATTTCCATATAAATGCTAAATGGGGCATTTATTAAGTGAGTGGTGTCTCGTTTTATAACTTTTTGCCACAATTGTTAAGCAAATCAATGCAGTTGTTAAATGAACCATGCAGTCATTAAGCAAATCCAATTTCCCTCATTGACTTTATCTGTTGGGAAGGTTTCAAATGATGATCACATGACCTTTGAACAATGCAATTGTCATAAATATATGCCAGTTAGCAGGTACCAGAATTTTGATCACATAATCATAGGGATACTGCAACAGTTGTAAGTGTGAAAAATGGTCATGTCATTTTTTTCTCAGCTAATTTTGAATAGTCACTAAATGAATGGTTGTAAATCAAGGATTATCTGTAGTAAGACAGCAAAGTAGCAGGTCTTATCTGAAGTTGTTTTACATCAACTGAAATGAAGTAATATACCTACCCATCAGGAATAATAGTTGTTAAAAACATATCCTTCATTATCTAAACAGTCCACAATAATGAATTTTATACGTTAATCATATTTTGTAGAATGAGGTCTTTGTTTTTCCTAAATTTATTATCAATAATTAAATAAGGATTTGCCAATTTCTGCTTTATGAAAAAAGTGACAAATATTTCTTTAACCATTTTCTCTACCGAAGACTTTCATTCCTGGGTGTCTTGTATATTGGTATACGAATTCCAGAGCACAGATCAGAACTGTAAAATTTAATTCAATATAATTATTCAATTAAAGGACAGATTAGAACTCACCAGATTTTTCAGTTCTTTGAATGTGGCAACAGAGTTTTCAACACTTTATACATATTAAAATACAAATATGGCTTTGGAAAGAATATGCACAATATGCATTTAACAATCAGGTGTTTTTAATGATGATAATGGATGATGGATAAAAAATATCAGATTTAATATAGATGCAGAACAGGATGGGATTATAGATCAAGACTTGCAAAACTAGCTTACATGAAAATAGATTCACCGTACCCTCTCCTGAATTATCTTTTTTCTCCTTAAAAAAGAAAAGCTCCAAATGCATTTTAAAAAGAAGTTACTCTTACATAAGCTGCTCTGAATCATAGGGACGCATGAATAATAATACAAAACATATATCGGTGCTTATCCATATGTGTTTTTTCAAAAAATTCTTAAGCGGCTTTGAGGGCCCCTTTTTTCTTAAAGTGGAATTGGATTATTTCGATGGAGTTTGTGATTGTTTAGTGAGCTGGATTTATAGAGAGTAGATACTGAGAATATGATTAAATGGATTCCTATCAGGCTTCAAAATCCAAGAAAGATACAAGGTTACTTCCAAGCCATTTCTTTTATTCTTCCTCATGTTCAGACAAACATCTTGCAAAACTAAAGCAACTACTTCCCCATTAAAGATATTCTTACTGAAAACTTCTAGGGAAGAGCTATCTTGATCTTCTTTTTCCCAACCAAACTATGTAAACTTCACTGTCTCTTGAGCCTTGGAAATACAGCCCTCCCTTCTGGAAATCCAGACTACATTCCACAACAATTCATTTGCTTCCAGAAAACAATCAATGTGATATTGTTTAAAAAAATATTGAAGACATAGGATGGAGTTTTCTCAACTAGATCAGATTTCATGGTTTGGCAGAGAGTTTAAAAAATTGATAGTTTGGGTTATTGTAGGGCATGAGCAAAATAATTATAAAGAATTATAGACTTTCAGAGAAATGAAAATAAAATAGTTGTTCAGATCAACAATTGGTCAGATTTGCATCACTATTAAATTATTGTGATGGGAGGTCATTGAGGGCTGGAAATTTAGAGTCAACTAGGTGGCTAAACATAAAAAAAAAATCCTAGGCCTTATGTCAACCATCTCTAGATGAGGCTGGAAAGATTGCAATCTGAAATTCAGATACAAGGTTAGGTAACATTTTTGGAACTGATAAAATTGCATGGAATTTGGAAAATAAATTATAGGCACTCACGTGAAAGAGCTGCTAATGAAAACATCTGCTTGACAAAATGGCTGCCATATTGAGTGTACTCCCATAACTTATCAAATTATTAACAATCATGTTAAAAAAACAAATCATTCTCCTTCTCAGATATCCTCCAAGAATTCTAATAATACAATTTTTATTCTGGGCAGGAATGTTGCACTTCTAAGCAAATTATAGCCACCCATCATTTGGTGGTCTGGGTGTAATAACAATAGCCTGGCTTTGAATGTTAACAAAACAAAAATCACTGCTGATTTTTTTAGAAAGAGCCAGCATAATCATATTCCATTTTGAATCAAGGATGCAGCTGTGGTCAATAGTATTAAGTATCTGGGGGCACAGTTAGCTAGTAATCTGATTTGGTCTCTTCATATGTTATTTTTAGTGAAGCATGCAAAAATGGGTTTGCCTTTCCTACGTCAGATGAGGAGAGCGCATCTGTCTCCTTCTGTCCTGGCTACTTTTTACAGAGGCATGATTGAGAGCATTTAAGCAAACTGCATCACTGTTTGGTTTGGTGGTAGCAGTGCCTCAGATAGAAGGTCCATAAAGAGAGTGGTAAGGACAGCCAAGAAGATTATAGGGAGATTGCTTCCTGTTATTCGGGATGCTGCTTATAAGCACTATGTGCTTAGAGCAAGTATTGTTAGAAACACCACACACCCACTTCATGGTCTATTTCTATTGCTCCCCTCTTGGAGAAGGCTTTGAAGTATCTTTAGCAGGACTACCAGATTCTGTAACTACTTTGTTTCTTATGCTATCCGTCTTGTACAATCATTCCCACCCCCCCATGTATATGTATGCATCCGAACTAGATTGTGATGTTTCTCTGTGTCATATACATGTGTGTGTATATAGGTATACGCATAATGCTTGTCTTTTGAGAGCTGAATGCAACAAAATTTCATTTAAATGTATGTTGATTAGTGTACATTTAAAGTGACAATAAAGTTTCTATTCTATTCTGTTCTGTTCTGATTTTTTATTTTCTAAGCATGCCTACAAAGTCTATGTCCGATATGGTGGCATTTTTGTAATTAAGATAACGCTACATTGCTTAAAGGCTGGTCCCCTGCTTAGAAAAAAAATTAAATCAGATAAGAAAGGAGTTTCTCCTTTCTCTATTTAATTTTAACCTATTGGCAGAAGCTTTTGGCCTCTACTTGCTCATTAGCAGTCCTTTCCTTTCACCCTGCTTCCCAATTCATTTTTCCACATGTGAAGTCAGAGTAACAAGGATGATGGGGTAGCTTTAGAGTGTTTCTTAAGATTGAAATGTGGAAAAGACCCCAGAAACTCTGGGTTCAGCATCCCACTGCATTTCATTACTTTCTATGTGAATATATTTAAATTTAAATTTAAATGTGTACTTTTAAACCCAAATTACTTGTTTGGTGAGTTGTATGTCATTCAGAATCAGTTGAGAAGAGCAATATAAACTGTATAACTAAATTGAATCCCTGCAGAGCTCTTTCATTATTTTCAGAAAGCAAATATTTCTTTTTCCTTTTTTTCTTTCCTTTAAGGCTGAATATTTGATTTCCCATGAAAAAATTCTGATGATATATTGAGTTCTTTGTAGTTTCCTCTTTTCAGCTGTCCCAGGAAAAATGGTTTCATCATTCCTGGAATAAGCTATGTCTCAGTGTTTTTGCTGCTTAGATATTTGAAGAACCAAGCTCTTAACCAAGCTTTTGTTACAAGAAAGAAGCCACTTTTCAAACTATGCAGGAACTGAAAAAGGCAGAAAAGGCCAAACTGTAACAGCAAATATACACTCAAAAGTAATAAATAAAATGTGGCTTATCTTTCAAGCATCTACAAGGGCAGATGTAATAATAAAATGTTTTTGCTCTCTAGTCTAGACAGTTGCATTCAGTACTGGCTGAAAAAGAAATAAATGGAAAGGAAGTTTCTGGAACTTGTATACATTATATATCATTAAACAGAAAAAAAAAAAAAAGACTTGCTTGTACATTATAAAAAGAAGACTTTTTTTTCTTATGCCGCTTCTGCTGAAATGATATTATTCACTGTTTCTCAAACTTAAAAATGTTAAGTCATGTAGACTTCAAATCCAAATATTTTCCATCCAGCGTGTGGCCAGGGAATTCTGGCAGTTGAAGTCCTTATGCCTTAAATTTGCCAAGTTTCAAAAACACTAGAATAATCTTCTACTGGAATGTTACAGTGATAATTGCTCTGAAGTCTGCACTTGCCAAGCAGAGAGGAGGAAATATTTCATCAGCCAAGAGGTCACCATTATAGCCTACTTTTCTGTTAATATCCCTATAATCTGGGCATAATATGAATCTTCAAGTAATGAGATGGAACCCAACACCACTGTGCAAGGCTGTTCTTTGCTCTTCTTTGACACACAATCCTAATTAAAAATCAAATCTGATAATTTTTCATTTTTTTTTAAAAAATGGAAACAGTTATGAAATACAAAAGAAGCTAAACTGCTTACAAAGGATGCTTTCCTTTTAATAATAACTTTATTGAATTGTTCTACTTATGTTTAATGGCTGTCACTCAGCTGATTACCTCCTTGACAGAAAGGTATTTATCTGGGAGGGATGGGTTTATACTTTTCTTTCAGTAAGCAGCTATTTATGATAACAAACTATCCTAACTGAAATTGTAAACAACCAATTTTGCCTACCTTTATTCTTTCAGTTCAGTTCAATATATTTCTACAAAAACACATATTCTTTTATTGGAAATCAGCAGTAGAATCAACCTTAAGGACATACAAAATCCAAGATCTTATAATCAATGAGTAGCTATTAATTTAACCAACTTTTCCTATAATACTATTGAGGCAGACTGTCTTCCTGTTTTTACATTATAGGTAGACTTCCAATCCATGTGCGGACTTAATAAGATATCCATTTTTTGTGAATTTATTGGTTGCAAAGAAGAATAGGAATTTAAGGTTGCAGACTGTTAGCACTTTTCTCACTTCATCCTCCCTAAAAAAAAAGATAAAATCTTTAGTCACCTGTTGATTTTTGCCACAATATATTCATTTTCCTGTATTTGCATGAAAGAAGTCTTATACTTACCAGTAGACTGAGGGAAACTTTGAACATTATACAGAATTATCATCGTTATTTCAACTTTTTAATTTCAACATTATGATGTAGGAGTACAACATGGTGGAAAAATAATATGAATGGCATATAAATAAAATAAATTTAATTATGGGCAGTATACAGTATATGCAAGAGATTGTTGTGCAAATAATATGAATCATGTACTATATATAATTCACATTCTAAAACAGCTAATAGAAATTATATACTTTGCATCAGTTATGACTTATGACTTCTACCGCTTAGGATGGCAATATAGTCATTGCTCCATCAAAGAACTAAAGAAATATATGAATCTCTTGTTACAAAACTTTTCTCAAATTTCTTCTTTATTTGACAGTGACTTTTTCTAGAGTATGATGGTAGTTGTATGTACCTGAGCAACAATAGGATTCTTTCCGAGAGAATCTTTCAGTTCTCCTGATTTGTAAGATATTAGGCCAACAAAAAAAAACTATAAATCATGATTTTAAAGCCTGGGTTTTAATGCTTAAGGCAATTTTATTAAAAAAAGAAACTAATATGTAGTATCTATAGTATCATTAGAACAGGACTACCAAATCTGATGTATTAAGGTAAAGTTTGCTATGTTTTTTTGCTGCTTGATCATCCAGAGTTTAATTTTTTCTTGTTTCAGTTATGGATTTTATGGGTGAGGTTAACTTTTTCAAGCTGCTCTGGAGCTTAATTGGATCGGATGGTTGATTCTATCCATATATCCATACATGCATACATGCATAAACCATTATATATACAATTCTCTTTGAATCAGTAGATGGTGTAACATTGCATTTGATGAGCTAATCAAAAAGCTTCACGACAACTGTCAATGAATAATCAATTTAGTATTTTCTACAAATTTAGGAAATGTAGGGAAGAATCATGAAAGAATAGACTGCTGTACAATACTGATCCAAATTGGCCATTATGCTGTAGGAAAAACCCAAGCCCACCAAACATAAGCAAATAAAGCTATACTTAAGAGGACTAGAATGGTCATAAGATAGAAATTCTTTCTCAAAAATAACTGGATATAAATCAGAGCTTCATAAAAAATTAAGGAAATTTCATTTGACCAACCCACTTTAAGATTTAATAGGAACCATTAAATGGAAACAGTATAGCCAGATAATGAAAGAAATACTGGAGTTATCATGTTCTGTTGTGTCCTCCCAGGGTCCTTTTGTCCTTTGATTGCACTGGTAGATAATATTATTTCGTTCCCAAGGAAATATGTCCCTTTGATTAGGTTGTAGATATTCTCTCATTTGTCACTGTTCTATCAAGCTCTGCCATATAACAGCAGGAACTCTTGATTATTTAATTGCTTGTAAGAACTCATTAAATCTTACTATCAATCATGGGACATATGGTAAATATCACCCAATGGTGCAAGAGATTGTTACAGAGATCTGTCACTTGGGCATTCCCTGTGTTTTCTATTGTAAGCTTTCTGTTTAGTTGTTCACCATTCAAAATCAGTGTTAATAAAGATTGACCGAAAATATTCATGTAATATTGTACGTCATCTATGGCTAGAAGAGATAGGAAGAACACGGATGAATTAATTTTAAATTATTATTGTTATTATTGCTGCTATTAATCTGCTTCATGCTTTTCTAGATAGCTGAACTACTATAGTGACTACAAAATGAACTATGATTCACAAATTTATCACACTGATGAACTAATTCCCACTGACAAACAAAGATAATAAGTGTTTAACTTTACAGTATAGGGTCATCAAGCTGATAACAGCTTGATGGCACATAATCTATCCATCAGTTAACCAATTAATTGAATATATTGTATATTTTGTATAACATATGAGCCTCTGCTATATTAATTTTGCTTTTTTCCCCTCCTTAATAGCTGGATTTGGGCTCATACACTTATCTTCAGAGAAAATAAGCTTGTCAATTTGCATATAGGAGCATGAAAAATAAGTTGTTTATTCTCTTCCCAGCCACTAATTCCAGTGGCTCTGGTTTCAGTTTTGAAATTAAAGATATGGTATTTGAACATGTCCTTGTGAAGCTAACATAAATCTAACTGACAAAGAAAGGAAACAAAATGATGAAATACAGCAAATAATGGTTTGATAGTGAAGAAAGAGGACGAGGAAGAAACACTCTACACTAAACTTTCCCTTGCCATCTGTAAATATTGAATTAAAGTTCCTATGGTTCCCTATCTTACTCCTTTCTGTGTTCAAAAATTCTACTGTTAAACAGAACTGAAGAATAACAGGGATAAGAAGGCTGCAATCAAGCCATAAATGATAAGCATTGTGAAATAAATATGATTTAGAAAAGGAAGGCATCACAAAAGTAGAAGAAAGTATAGTAGACGTGTCCCTGAAAAATTGGAGGCCATAAGAAATTTATAAGGGTTGAGTATACAAAGCGGGCATCCATGAATGTTCACAATGACTTTTTCCCCCCCAAGCATACTACTTAAATGTTACTCTTCTACACATATACAGTCCAGAATTATAAAATCATATATTATTCCTCATTATAAAAAATTCATTCAGCAAACCAATAGTCTTTGCATCTAGTTATGTGATCAAGAGGTGTGGATCCATGTAGCAAATCTGGGGATTTGTAATTCAAAAATACTGGAAGAGTAGCAGGCTGAGGAAAGATGATGATTTATGTAATCAGTTCACTGACAGAATAATGTCTGCAGCCTTGCAACCTTCTGTCATCAACAGAGTTATTAAACTAATCATTGGACATTAGGACTTGGCTACAGGAAGATTTCCTGCTCTGGTTTTGTACAGAAATAATTTGTTGTTGAAGAATATTAGTATGTTTAACAACTATTGGCTATTTCAATTACTAGAAATGGGTAACTACAAATATCAGCCCCCAATCCTCTCCGTCTTTGCAGCATGTGGCTTTGAGAGTGTCTAAAACTGAAAAGTATCTGAAACTGTGACAATGTGGTTTATAGCTTTCAGTCAAAATAAAGGGAAATAGTATGTAAGCCTTTCATCTAACATTACAAGAATCTCCCAAATTATCCCAACCATATATTCAAACCATAGAATATCCCAGCCCCCTCCTAAATAAATCATGTCATAGCTCTGCCTAGATAACGTTTGGCTGCTGAAAATCAAATAATTAATATTTGCATTTTCACATTTAAAAAGCTTGTGTGTTCCTAGTTAACAACAACAACAAAAAACCCACTCCAGGACTGTTCCCTGCTTTAAATTACAGGTAACAAACTGGTAACTTTACAAATATTGCTAAATTCTCTGCAAACTCAGCCAACATTACCAATTGAACTTATGGCAAATGATTTTTAGAACAGTTATGGCATTTGACGGCACCAAGTTGAGATGCTTGAATTGAAAAGCTAAGCTTTTTAGTTCACACTTGAATAGGAGATCACCTAAAGATAGTGGAAAGTAAAACATTATGATGGGAAAATAATTTCCTTACTGTTGCCAATAATGGCCATCATTTATAAAGGAAACTGAAGGATTTGAAAGAGTTTATATTTCAAAATATTTTTTTACTATATAGATAATCCTTGGTTTATGATTATTTGTTTAGCAATCATTTGAAATTACAATGGTGTTCAAAAATTGTCCTTGCGCTTACAACTGTCACAGTGATGCCCCAATCACATGATCACAATCTGAGTGCTTGACACATGGATCACATTTATCACAGTTGCACCATCCCAGATTCAAAAGATCACCTATTTGTTACCTTCTCAGCTGGCTTCTGACAAGCAAGTGAAAGAACAACCAGAAGGGAAGATGACATAATGGTGTACCACTTAGCAATTTTTCTAGTTCCATCTGTGATTGTAAATTTAGAAGGACACAATAGCCTTGATCAACATGATTTAGGAAAATGCTGGAAGGGATAATTCAATATCTGGGAGCCATGGTGGTGTAGTGGTTAGAGTGCAGTACTGCAGGCTACTTCTGCTGACTGCCAGCTGCCTGCAATTTGCCAGTTTGTATCTCAACAGGCTCAAGGTTGACTCAACCTTCTATCCTTCTGAAGTCAGTAAAATGAGGACACAGTTTGTTGGGGAAACATGCTGACTCTGTAAACTGTTTAGAAAGGGGTATAAAGCACTGTGAAGTGGTATATAAATCTAAGTGCTATTGTAGTGCTCTCTGGTCTTCTTCCTCCTAGAAGCAAACACCCTTTTCTGTCACTGGGATTCTGGAAAATGATATTAGGTATTTATTTCCTAGTTATACTTTTGATTTTCTTCATCTCAAAAGGATTTAAGCAATGTAATTTCAGTATTTTCAGGTATTGCTCTCAGTAGTGTTTCAGTTGAGTTTTCTCTAGCAAAATCCTCTACTTTTCAATTATCATCCTAAAATTATTGATAAAAGTACTGTAAGTCTATTTGTTGGACGGACTGCCATAAATCTCTAATAGTATACTTCTAAATGAATTTAAAACAACAACAAAAAGGGATGCCTGGGGCTCATCTGATACAATTTCATCCAATATAATGTAATACTATTACATTAACCTTGACTATACCTATATTACAAATTGTTAACATAAGTCATACATCAAAACATTTTATGTTGTCTAAAATTCTGGGAAATTTATGGATGGCAATACTACTTAAGAGCCAGTAATAGCATATGGCTACTGGATATGCTTTATTCTCTCATGTCAAATGGTTTAAAGAAGTTTTTAATATCTATTGATGAGACTTCTTGACATTATAGTAAGATTTCTACTAATAAATCTAGGATAGAGATGTGAATATAACAGTAATGCATGCTATTTTACTGAAGCACAGGAGCGATTGTCTGTGGCTATGTTTTGCTCAAGATTTTTGAAAGAGGCAATGACATTATGCAACGAAGTACAGAATTTTTTCAGGAAGTAAGCATATAAACTTTGGTAAAGTGAGCAGAACACTTGAAAACTTCTTAAAGAAACTTCTTAAAGATACCTAAACTACAGTCAGAAAATAACAGATTCATCTATTAATCAACTATAAAAAGCAATAAAATCCCCATTTATTAATTAAAAGTGAATGAAATGATACATTATTGTGACAAATTCTTTCCGGAATATCACAAAGGCTATTTACTTTGATAAACGATATAGTACACCTTTTTTACTTTATAGACAATCATTTTATCACAGATAGGCTGCATTTGCTTTAGGAAAAGAGAATAACAATTGCATTTAGCTATAGTTAAGCTACTGCTAAGCTTCTCAATAAGGAAGAAAGATGATACAAAATTACATTTCTTATCTGTTGCTATTTAATTTCTACTTCCAACTCTTGAATTCAAGAATCTTGGTATATATACTGTATATCGCTATCATGTTTAGGTTTTTCCACAAGTTACTTCTAATCCAGTTATGAACAATTCAATTTTTCTAAAGTATCATGTTCTTATCTACTCACACTGGCAATATTAATTAGTTATTAATTAATTAATTAACTGTGCTTGTACCTGTGAAAGGTAAAATATAGAATAGAAAGAAATCATAAATATAATTAAGTACCAAAATAACTAAACTCAAATCTTGCTGAAAAAAAATCCTACATTCTTACACTTTCACAATCAAGTCTTTCATAGACACTGGTGATATTAATACTTCTGCAACTCAATTACTCAGCCTTTTTTTAATGCAATAGTTAAATACAAACAGCATGAAATAAATATATGGCATTGGGCAGGGATTTTTACAAGAAGGTGGACTGACCCTTTTGATGACACCCATTGAAATGGGAAGGTCCTTTATTCTACAATCTCCTTGGCTTCCCACATTTATATTTGTTCTGACCCAAGCCTTGTTCAAATTAAACAAACACAAACTGTGTATAAAAACAAATCTTTTTTTAATGCAGCACTGGGAATTCAATGCATTCCTAGCCAAGAAATATTTAAACCTAATTGTCTAATATCAAAAGCAAGCCTTTTCAAGGTTGCAAAAGGCTGCCAAGAACAGAAGACTAATTACAAATTAAATATCCACTGACAGAAGTTTCAAAAACAAACGAAGTAAGCAGGGCTTCAACAAGAGGACTTGGAGTCTAAAGAACTTTGCTTCCTGTAAAAAACACATCCCCAAGGGCTGGTTTTTATCCCTTATGGGAGGGGCCGTCACCTTCCAGCCTTACTCCTGAGTCACCCTTGCTGCTTTAGCTGCTCTTTCCTTTGAGCAGCCCTGCGCGTACACTTGCTGGACTCAGGCTTTCCAGGATCCTCTGCATCACTGCTGCCAGAGTCCACAAGCTCTGAAGGCAACACCCTACTCTCCAATAGTCCTGGCCCCATCCCTGAATCACACACAGGCCCCTCATCCAAGTCCTTGCTACCAGAGAGCTGTGCCGTCCGCACCTGCTGCTGGTGAACTACAACAATATTAATAATCAAGGAAATATTTCAGAGGTATCTTCTTGTTGTTGTTCATACTGAGAAAGCATGGGAAACCAAGGAAGGCACTTGGCAAATGAAAGAGAGACAATATTGTGCAATATTAGTACCTTCTACTATCTTGTAGCAGTAAAGCAAGGTCAAATATTACAAAAAAAAGTGAAAGGACATTGTGACCAGTCCAGGATTGTCAAACTCACATTATCACAGCGACATTACGTGGTGTATCGGGACTTTTACCTCTTTGCTAAACTGGGCGTGGGCATGGTGAACATATGACGCATCCGGCCACAGGCCAGGAGTTTGACAGCCCTGCTCTAGTCTAAATGGTATTGTCCCTTTTGCAGGGAAAAAAATATTTGAAAATTTGGAGATAAATTTTAGGATAGCACTAAACTGAACCAAAAATGTTGGATGGATCCATGCCTTACTGATTTTAGGGGCATCTACATGCTTTTATTTTGTAACATTAAATTAACTGTTTCTATTGCAGCTGCCTGATTACAACTAGCACAACTTCTCTTTCTATTGCAAATAGGTCTCTTTGTCGTAATACACTCAATGCCAAATTTCCAGCACATCAAAAACTCTGAAGTGGGATTGGGGGGGGGGGATCTTCTGTACTCTCAGCCAGTTTTAAAATGTGTATTAACAAATACAAATGGGACTTGCCAGTGCAGCAAAAAATAAAGCTGCCTGTTACATTCACAGTATATCTTTAATGAAGTTTAAAAATGAGCTAAACATTTCCTTGGGAATTCTAAAAACACTTATCTCTGAGGCAGTTATTTAGCTTCACAAGTCTTTGTTGTTTAACAAGCTAGAGAAATGGGTCATCTAATGTTATATTAATCAGTAAATTAATATTTTAATTTGCTTTTCTTTGTAGTTGAGATGCTTGCAGCATCTCCAGTGTTTCTCTCTGTATATGCTGCTGTTAAGTGGTAACATTATCATATTGTACCTTGGAGTGATGAGATAAAAGAGTCCAGTGATAGTTTTATTCTTGGGAGAAAGGAAGGTTTATAATGACATGGGGCATTATCTTAACTGTGCATGAGAACTCCTGTGAATTAATGGCATTGCACATGACTTATAGGGAAAGGAGGTAATTAGAAAAGGTGGTAATTAGAAAAGGTGGCACTAAAATCTGCTGGAATTGTAGTGATCCTGATTGGTACTGGATTAAGAACCCGTCAGTTAAGCGTGTTATGACAATATAATGATGAACCAGGCCCTGGAAATAAGTGATCCATGCACTCGGGATCCAGGCAGTATGCGAAATAATGCCCGCCCTAACCCTCATCCCCACATCCCCAGAAAAGCTTCCTTCCACAAAACTGTCCCTGTCAACCAAAAGTTTTGGGGCAACTATTCTAAGGGCATTGTAAAAATATTCCCAGACCAATCGGTAAATAATTTTGCACAACTTTCTCATAAATTTAAGTTACTCATTTCTGATGAATTCTATTGATTGTTAAAACAGCACTTTATATTCTTTTCCTTTCATATACTTTCATTTTATATTGTGGGGAAAAACTCCTTGTGTCTAGTTGTTCTGGTATGCAATGCTCTATAACATCTTGAGGGTAGAAGTTGAAACAATTCATATCCAGGATTTGAGGGGTATGCACATTAACAGACAATTTGAAATGCCTGCCTTTTTTTTTTTTAATACAGTAGTCATTCTTTCCTTCAGCAATAATATGCCATCTACCTAAGAAGATTGGCCAAAAATAAAGAATGGAAAGTCAATACATTGTTTTGAGAAGTTATTTTTAAATTGCTGGGATTTTCTTGTTATTAAACATATATGGTGTAGTATTTTAAAATAATTCCTAAAAATGCCAACTGTGAAATAACAGCAAGTAAGGGTATTAAATTAATCACTTGAATACCAAAGAAAAAGATTAAAATTATTTCATCAAAGCTGAAAGCTTTCAAGTCAATCCTTATTGTCAAGTATAATATGATGCAATATGCAATAAAGAGGGATAGGAGGTGTCTACACCAGATGTTGAAATAAACCAACCAAATAAGTGAATAATTTACCCTCATTTATTTAGTATCCTTCAAGGTGAGATCATCTAATATCCCGTATAAAATCATGTAACACACATTTCATTATAACAGTGCTCCAATTGGGTATTCAAATCTATGTTCCAAGAGATTCCTGTATCTGCAGGAAAGAATAATAAGGCAATGGAGAAGATGCATTTCAAATGTCAGTTTTATACTCAGAAATTTGGACAGGGTTTTGTAACATTTATGTAGTATAATGGTTCCTTTTGGATAAAAGCTATTTTACATTTAGCTCAAGTTTTAAAATAAATAAATAAATAAGAAGAGAAGAAGAAAAGAAATGTATATTCTAGCTTACTAAGAAGTAGGTTGTGGTCTACTTTGTTGAATGCCTTGCTGAAATCTAAATAAATTATGTCCACAGTATTTTGCTGGTCTGCTAATTTAGTCACTGTGTTGAAAAATGAAATAAGATTGGTTTGGCGTGATCTGTTCTTAACAAACTTAACAAACCCGTGCAGATAATGTGATAGCATCAGTGTTTCCTTTCTTACTTCTTCCCTGCTGCCCTGTGTCATTCTTCCAATATGGCTTTTAGTCTGTTCTACAGCCATTCTAAAAATTAAATAATAATAATATAATAATAAGGGAATCTCTGGCCCCAAGAAAGGCTGTCTCCTTTGCCTTAATTCTTGGTATGTTTAGGTTCCCCTTCCCATTTTTTCCATGTGATTAACTTTTAAGATTCTGCCACTGATCAAACACTCAAAACACAATTTCTCCAAGTCTTAGAGTTTACTATTATTTAAAATATGTACATACAAATCTGGGTTGAAGATCTAAAATTAGTTGCAATGTTTAAAAGCTCAGTTAAATATATAATAAATCAATTTAAATAACACAATTAACAGAAACAAGCATTAGAAATTATATTCCAAAAATGAGAACAAAAACAGGTGCACTATAAGGCAGATATCAGCACCAATCTGGTCTCCAAAAGAAAGCCATTCTGAACCCAGCATGTACTAGAGAAAAGTCCCTTTTCTGCATTACATATACATATTCTGGAATGACAAGGAGCCCCCTTACCTCCTCCAGCCCCCACCAAATCAGGCAGGCTCCCTTGAAATATCAATTTCTAAAATCACTTATGCCTTTAAGTGTTCTGACTCCAACCTTGTAGTCCAAAGTCTTACAGCCAGTGTATCTATTGCCAAAGAATGTTCCAGATAACATTCTCACTATTGTGTTTGACACACGCTACATCTTCCAAGTTACCTTTGAGGGCAGCTTCATATAATAGTTATGAAAGCGATGAAAACATGGACTTTCTCGCTCTAAAACATGCTGCAGAGATTATAGCAGGCACAGATGAACAAATGCATTTTGGCTTTGAATGGAAAGATGAATCAAAGTATACACAAAAGTTATGAATCATTCAAAAAATATAATCTTATGCAGATCTCTGCCTGATTCCTGGACTTATGAACCACTAACGTACAGTTTATCTCCTTGACAAGATTTAGTTTCAGTTTTATTGGCCCTTATTCAAATTATTGCAGAGTCTGGACCACAGATTCAATGAATTCAATGTACTGCAAAAATGATTACTCTGATGACAGTGCAAAATAGATCTGGTGTCCAACTCCAAATCTCCTGATGATCTTATTCAGCAATCTGGTATAGATGTTAAGCTTCTAGGACCAAGCAAAGCTCCATAGAGGAAAAATCAGAATCACCGGGGAGCACTACATCCAATTTTAGTCAGAGATAGTTACTCAGCAAAAGTATTATGGTTCATTATATCAAAATTGTTTGGTCTTCTTGAACTGTCACCATCTCTTGAGAATTTCAAGCAAAATTATTTTACAGAAATTGGATTTGACATTTCCAAATCCAAATAAACAAAAGTTTACATTCCTGGTAAAAAGATCATAACTTTAGGCAAAGCATACTAATATCATATAATGTAATGAGATTGCATAATTCTTAACAGCTACATTTACAATCACGAGTGCAATTTACAACCTGCTGAGCTGCCTGGACAGCTGAGTAGTGCTGCGTGCAAGGTTGGAAAGGCCCTTTTTTCCTGCTTTTTCAACTGCAGCTGTGTCACGCAAAGCAGCTGCAGTTGAAAAAGCAGGAAATAAAGATCAGGTAAGAGCCCAGGCGGGCGGGTGGGCCACAACAGCAGCAGACATAGAACCCATTCTATGTCTGCTGCTCTTCGGAACAACTGGTTCTACAGAGGTGGACAGACCCGGTAGAAACCCACCCCTGGGTACTAGCCAATAGTAGTAGTCAAGGGTCAGAAGACTTCAGTAGTGATTCTAAGTGACAGCAACATCAGGAAGAAGGAGTATAAGAAGCTGGAGAAGTACCAGAGCTTGAAGGAGAATCTACAGCAGCTGCCCCATATCTTTTGGGCATCAGGGACTGGTTCTGCAGAGAGAGGTTTTTCTGTGGACTGGAGTGGGCATAGTTTCTTGTGCTGCTTGTATCCCGTGGATGGGACTTCACTTGTTTGCATGGACCATGGACTTGGGGTTGGGGATCCCTGAACTAGAGAGAATGTGGAAAATAAATGCCAAAATAGTGGTAGGAGCACTTGGGTTGTGAGTCCCAACCTTGGAGAATGGCTCTAACATATCCCACGAACAATAGAACTCTCTATTCAGAAGGTTAGAACAGTGTTAGTTATGGCTAAAATACTGCACAGAACCTTTTGGAAGGGTAGGACAACACATACTACCCATGGGGTCAGAAATATTTTTTCTGTATTTATATGTACATATATAAGATGACTAACCGATAAGTATTGGGGTGCATAACACCAAACATGTCACTAGAAGGCAAAATCACAAAACTACATCTCACTTATTTTGACCATGTCATGCAGGGGAATTCATTGGAGAAAGCAATGTTTGAAAGAGTCAGTATGAAAGGAAACCAGGCTGTCAAAGAACCCAATGGCTGGATGCCATTAAGGCTGACACTAGCCAGAGCATAGAAAAATTCAAAGTAGTAGTTTAGGATCAGAAGATGTGGAGAGACCTAGCCCATAGAATTGCCAAAATCTGGACACAACTGAATAGATAACATCATTATCTTATCTTATCATTATTATTATCATTATCTGATATCTATATCTGTCACACACACATGCAATCTGTACCTAGAAGACAGTTAAGCATAGTTTTCTAATCTTTATTCGCTTCTTAACTTTCAGGTATGATTTTAACTACTAAACATTAGAAACAGAAGAAATCCTTGTCACCTGCAAAGAAGGACACAAGATCACTCTACAGGAAATACATTAATGAATATGATGATTCCAGGAGTCTTGTAGCAACATAAAATAGTATCATGGTAAAATACCATAATCAAAATCTGAATTGCAAGTGTCCAGATTGATCAATGGGTCAAGTCTCCATCCATCAACTTGATATTTACTTGCTCTTGATGACAGGGGAACAATTAGAGAAGGCCACATCATGATTTGAAGGCAGTACTTATAAGCATACCTTAGAAGAGTGAGAATCCCACTATAAAAAAATGTCTATGATATAGCTGTGGTTATTTGTAAAGGAGACCTAATAAGCCATGCCATTATCCAACATGTGAATTTCCTTACCCAAAACATATGCATGTGCACACCCACTCAAACCCACATCATTTAGGGGTCCAGAACATTAGGCATTACGAAACTCCAAGCAAGCATAAAAATGTTTCCCTGCCAGAATAATTTTAAAGTTTACACATAGCTTTGCAGATTGAACATGATTGTACTGGTTTTAGCTTTTTACAGTATACCTTAATTTTTATGTAGCATCCATGCAATTAGAGATGGGTGAATAATTCAAAGGGAATAAATTACTGCCCCTCTTAAAAATGAATTCAAGTTTCTTTGTTTGTATAATCTTTATGAAAATTCTTGGATCTTAAACTGAATATGTTAAGTTCAATAAACTCCCTCGCCCCCGCATAGATTTACTTCAGGATAGTCATAACACCATTTCAGTGACTATCAAATATAATACTATTTTGAAATGGAGGGCAATAACCAACTCATCAATAGTGCCAGGTCAAAGAAAATCAATAAAATTCTTATAATAGTCAGGTTCTTGCACTTATCTTAGTTATGAGATGATTTGAGAATAGTGCTCTCTTTTATCATTTAACATTTCTCTAGAAGTTTTCAAACTCCTTGTCTTTATGTAATTCAAATTTCAGGAAAAGTCTTTGAGACTTAATCTTTTTTAGATAAGGGAGGATGGATGGCCAGAGAGAAATGTATAATGAAAAGAAAAAGAAATAGAACATCAATATCCCCACTCACCTCTCAGTAACAATCTCAAAAATACCATGAAAATAAATTAAGAATAAAATAGAAAAGCAGACGATCAGTGGTAGGGGGAAGAAACCTTTCAAGAATTTGGAGACAGTTTTCTGCACACAATTTTCATATAAATATTTACAGACAGTGACTTTTAGTAAAGACATTTATTATGCTAAAGGGACAGTTTAAAATCTTCAGCATTAATAGCTGTTTAAATTAAATACAGTGTAGCTCCTAATAATATAAACTGAAGTTATAGATGCAATGAAAGTTATATAGTTTAAAGTTTATTGCACTGAAGCACATGGAAAATTAGAGATTTAAGTTTGGAGAACATAAGAAGGTATATCAGCATATATCTATTAATTTCACTAAATTGATTGAATTTTGCTCCTGAAGTTAACATACCCTATGGTTTTGAATTAAACATTTTTCACTATAAAATGAGGGCTTTTGGATTAGGTATAGTCTGAAGTAAACATACTGAAATAAGAATATCCATCTTGGATAGAAACTACTTTATTTCTTATACTAATTGTGAGCTCTGTGGAAAGTTCATATGCTTTAGATGCATCCATAATTTTTCATATGTAAAATGCATTTGTTAGAAGGCTAACTGGAAAATGATATGGGATAAATCATTCCAGGATCTTTGAGGACTTTGTTAGAAAGATTAAAAGCTATCATTTTGAGAACAGTTATGTTATGGGAAAGATCTTTCATGATTAAATCTGATAACCAACTAGAGTCAAGAATGATGTGTATACTAGTACCTAGAACATCTTTTTTTTTGCTTCAAGTTTGTTTCTAGTTAGTTTCTTGAAATTTGTAGCACTTACAATGTCCCTACATAAATTATTGAGAAAAAGGACATCGTTTTAATCATTTAATGAAGACTGGCCCTTGAATCAACAAATTCCCTTTTGAATATTATTGTTCAATTTGAAATCCATAGCACAGAATATATTAGTTAAGGTGATTGTGATGAATAAAAAGAAGAACATGCTTAGTGGAGGTTCATCATATAAAGGTGCATTTATGTACTACTGAAACTCTTATGTCTGTAACCTTTAACTGGGTGAAATTAATGGTTGCCTTAAAGCACCAATTTTTAAACCAAGATACCTAAAATGAGCTAACTTACAAAATGTGTTCAAAATCCAAGACTCATGCATCCATAGAATTCAAATTTGGCAAGATTGTGGTTGCTTCAGTGCTGCTGAACTGCCATGCAACTGTCCAAAATTTTAGTCAACCAGTTCTGCCCTAGTACTTCAGAGGCTAGGTATATTAGGATTGATATACCTAGCTTCTGAAGAGTTAGGGTGGGGCTAGTCTACCTGATTTCCAAAGGTTGAAGTAGGAGCTGGTTCCACCCGGCCTCTGGAGAGATAGGGCAGAACTGGTCTACTAAAATTCTTCCATCTACTTCTGGAGACCAGCCTGTTAAAGTCAAACTGGTAAGAAGTTGGAAAATGCTCCTGTTCTCACTGATTTTTTTGTCACTGGTCATTTAGTTTCTCTGTTTAGGTAAGAAAATATCTCTGAAACAATGAGGCAATAGGTTACAGCTTGTCTAGCATCTTACAAATGTCTACTTCCAGGGCATGTACAGTTAGGAAAAGAAACCTGTATTTCTTCACATGCTTAACATATCTTTGAAGATTGGTCTGGCTAATGTACTATTCACATATTCAGAATGTAGTAGTGTAAGTGAATGTGTGATATGCCATATGTGAGAAGGCTTACACTTCATATATAGCTTTCAAACTTTCAAACCATCTACACAGGGATCAGAAGGCCCTCTCCAGGTTTTATTTCTCTTACACTTGTCATGAATATTGTTAAGTATTACCAAATATGGCCATAGAGTAGAGTCGGCTAGCAGACTCCACTCATTGGCCCAGCCACTGGTGGGAGAAATAAAGTCCCATCAGTGGCTGAAGCTTTGGATAGCACCAGCTACAAAAGCCAGCACCTTCTGCGGCTGAGCGGCTTTTTACTTAAAACACAAATAAAAGAGTTTTACCTGCTCCTGCTCCATGTCTTGCCTCTTATTCCCACAGACCCATCTAACACTGGTGACGAGGATGGGATCCTGAGCTGAGGAGAGAACAAAGGACACCTCGTGGGAATTCAGACGCCATTTTATCAGTCACCACAATGATCGCAACCCTGCCGACCAACATGGCACACCACCTGATGTCGATCCCCTATGATCCAGCAAAGGAGAAATGGTCCTCATACATGGGCCGATTCGATCTGCACTTGGAAGTCAATGGACTCCAAGAGGCCCCCGATGCAAAGAAAAAAGCCTTATTCCTAACCTACTGCAAATCTGAGATTTACAAAATGGCAGATGCCCTTGTATCGGACGACCTGCGGAATGTATCCTGGGATGAACTCCAGTGGGCACTCAAGGGACATTATGCTCCATCTCCCTCCTACCTGACAAACCAACACAAATTTTACACACAGAAGAGGGAAGACAATTAACACATTCATAGCTGAACTACAGAAGATAGCATATAACTGCAGGTTCCCAGACACTGAAGGGATGATCTGAGACCAAATCGTCCTGGGAATGAGAGACCAAACACTACAGAAGAGACTCTTGGCCTGGGAGAACATCTCATTCAAGGAAGCCATTGATGAGGCATGAGCCACGGAGTCCTTGGACAACTCGGCAGTACAGATCAAAGGAACTGGGATGGTCCATGAAATCCAGGTCGATCGCCACCCCAACTGAAGTGACTCCACCTCCAAAGCAAGTGAGGATGATGACAGAGAGGTGCACAAGGTGAAGTCTGGTAAGCCAGATGGAAAACAAGGGAATAGACAGTGTGGGGATTGTGGAGTAAACCACCACCACTCGGCATGCCATTTCAAAGACACTATCTGCTGAAGATATAAACGCAGAGGCCACATCACGGAGGTATGCCAAGCCAGCCAACCGACCAACAAGCAAGGCAGGTGAACATCCTCGCCGGTGAGTCAAAATGGCCATGAAGGGGGAGGGTGGAAGACTCCTGGTGGGAAATTCAAAAGGAGAAATGATGCCAGGGAAGAAGAAGCACACTTCACCTTCATTGGCTATGCCCAGACCCAGGTGAGGCAAACCGATGCCTACAAGGCCAACAAAATAATGGCCACAGTCTCCATCAAAGGCAAGCCCCGCTGGATGGAAGTAGACTCAGGGTTCTACATATCCATGATCTCATGGGACAGCCTCAAAAGTCTACAACCCAAACTGTGGTGTGATCAGTTGGAAACACAGATTATTATATTAAAGGACTAGCAGTGCTTCCGCGTACCTATCCTGGGCAGGAAGACAGCCCACATAGAATACGGCCATTTTCAAGGAAACTTGCCACTCACCATAGTAGACTGGAACCTGTCAAATCTACTGGGAAGAGAATGGTCCCAGCCGCTCCAGATCTGCATCGCTGGCGTTCACACAGCATCCCCCCATGCCTGACAGCAGACATTGCAGAACTGGAACAGGAATTCAGCAACATCTTTGATGACAAACTGGGCAAGTACATGGAGACCCCTATATCATTTAATCTAGATCCCAACATAGCCCCTGTCTGACTGTCTGTCGAGTTCCATTTGCTCTCTGGCCCAAAGTCGAGGACCAATTAGATAAGCCCAAGGGGTCCTTCAGCCAGTTGACCATGCCAAATGGGAGAGCCCAATTGTCATCCCAGTTAAACCAGGTGGATCAATCAGAATTTGTGCTGACTATAAGACAACATTGAATAAGGCCCTCCATCAAAGCGCCTACCCTGTGCCATTAGTGCAGCACCTCCTGCACTCCCTTGGCCGAGGAACTATATTCACCAAATTAGATCTGGTCCAGGCCTATCAGCAACTGCCCGTCAATGAGGCAACCACTGAAGCGCAAACCATTGTCACACACTGAGGTGCTTTTAAATGCAAACGGATGCAGTTCGGACTCAGCATCACCCCCAGCCTGTTCCAGAGCATTATGAAAAGGCTACTGCACAACATTCTGGGGGTGATCCCATATTTCAACAAAGTAATCATCTCAGCCGAGAGCAGAGGAAAATTAATAGAGCGACTGAGGGCAGTATTGGGGAGATTCCAGGAAGCCGGACTGAAATTAAAAAAGAATAAATGCCATCCCCCAAATTGAATTTTTGGGCTTCCTAATAGACGCATCCAGCATCCAACCCACAAATGGGAACCTGAAGGCAATACGGGAAGCCCCCACCCCACCAAATAAAGTGAAACTGCAAGCCTTCCTGGGGTTAGTCAACTTCTACATTTTTTTTTTTAACCACAGAAGGAGACCATCACCAAACCACTCCACAGACTGCTAGATAAAACAACCACCTGGACCTGGGGGCAACATGAGGCCTACACATTCAAAAAGATAAAAAAACATCCTGACATCCAGTAGCATTCTCATGCAATACAGCTAGACACTATCAATTACACACACATGTGACACCTCTCCCTATGGAATCAGAACAGTCCTCAGCCACTGACTATCCAACAGGATGGAAGCCCCTATAGCATATTACTCAAAGACATTGTCTAAAACCCAAAGAAACTATAGCCAAATTGACAAGAAAGTGCTTGCTGGAGTTGCAGGAGCCAAGCACTTCCACAAATACCTGTACAATAGACAATTTGACTTGATCACCAACCACAAACCCTTGTTGGGCATCCTTGCCAGAGATAGACCCATACCAAACATCCTATCACCCAGGATATTAAGATGGATGGTGTTCCTGGCCACGTACAGCTACCCTAATCCACAGGCCAGGAAAAGACATCTCCCACATCAGTGCTCTGAGCTGCTGTCCCCTTCCAGATCTAGCCAAAGACCATCCACCACAGTACTAGTAGGGGAGGAGTTACAGCCTGGATTGATGATGTCTGCAGAAAGCGTAAGACTCACAGCCCCTGACAAAACAATGGCATGGATTTAAAACTGGGTGTGGAGGGGATAGCCAGAAGTGATAGAAGGGGATGAATTCAAACCATATAAAAACAGACAGGCTGAGTTGTCTTAAGGGCTGTATAAGTGCTTAAGGGCTGTATACTTTGGGGAGAGAGAGTAGTCATTCTGTCCCCACTAAGGAATAGAATACTGATGCTATTGCACGAGGGCCACTCAGGGATAGTCCAAATGAAAGCCCTGGCCAGAAGCTATGTGTGGTGGCCAGGGCTGGACAATGAGATAGAAACCTGGGTTGCCACCTGCACTCCCTGTCAAGAAACCAGACCAGCCCCTCTGGAAGCAAAGCCCATAAAATGGGAGACACCCACAGCCCCGTGGGACTGAGTACACATTGACTTTGCAGGGCCTGCCAAGGGCAGACCTTCCTCATAGTCATCGATACGTACTCTAAGTGATTGAAAGTAACATAAATGAAGTCCACCACATCGGAGGCTACCATAAGAACCCTCCAATGATTATTCTCCACCCATGGGCTACGATTATTCTCCACCCATGGAGACGACATCCTCGTTTCCAACAATGGGCTGCAGTTCACCTTGCAGCCATTCAAAGCATTCTGGCAAGACTAGGAATCCTGCACGCACTGTCTGCACCTGCACACCTGGCAACAAATGGATAAGTGGAGACAATGGTCTGAACGACTAAAGAAATGCTCAAGCGGATGGGCCAAGGGGATGACAAAATGCTTTTGGCCCAACACATCACACCCCATCACACCCCATGACTCTGCAGCCCTGCAGAACTATTGATGGGCTGAAGACTATGATCAACACTTGACAGAGTCCACCTCAACTATAGCACCCTGGAAAAGTGCAGGCAGTCTACACTCACAATTATACAGTGGGACTCACATGGGTACCAGCCAGGATTACAGGGATTACAGGGCCCCAATTGTACTGGGTAGAAACCAAAAAAGGGGAGAGACACATTGACCAGATCAGAGGCCAGGTCCCTAGCACAAATAACCAGCCAGATACCCGACATGCTCCAGCAGAACAGTTCCTGACTAAGGCCCTACCCACAGAACTCAACAAGAAACTGATTGTCTAGTCTCAAACCTGGACAGGATGCAGAGACACTTATCTTTCGAAGAGGAGTTCCCTTGGGGTACTTCTGAGGCATCAGGCTCAATGGTCCCTACCGCGTCATGAGGCGACTTTGAGATGGTTCCACAGGCAGGGACCGGAGCAGTGGCAAACCCATCCATATCCCAGGAACAAGTGAGGTGTGCAGGTCCAGTCACACCCCTCGAAGCCCCGCCTACTTACGTAATTATGTGAGGTACGCAAGTGCTGATTGGAGGAACACTAACTAGGAGGGGGGCTGTTAAGTATTACCAAATATGGCCATAGAATGGAGTCAGCTAGCAGACTCTGGCAGGAGAAATAAAGTCCTATCAGTGGCTGAAGCTTTGGATAGTGCTGGCTACAAAAGCCAGCGCCTGCCGCAGCTGAGCAGCTTTTTACTTAAGACACAAATAAAAGAGTTTTACTTGCTCCTGACGTGTCCTGCCTCTTATTCCAGCAGACCCATCTAACAAGTATCACGTGGTGAGTCACTAGCAATATCAATAGCAATAGCACTTAAATTTATATACCTCTTCACAATGCTTTTTCTAAGCGGTTTACAGAGTCAGCATATTGCCCCCAACAATCTGGCTCTTCTTTTTATCCACCTCAGAAGGATGGAAGGATGAGCCTGGTGAGATTTGAACTGCTGAACTACTGTCAGCCAGCAGGCAACAGAAGTAGCCTGCAGTATTGCACTTTAACTACTGTGCCACCATGGCTCATTAACCACAGAGAAACTGAATTATCCCAAATAAGAGCCTTAGATAAGTACTATGATATTCTACTTGTAAACATAAAATATTTCTTAGGACTTAGTAGCAATTTTTTTGGGAGCTCTTTAGTATTTCTGAAGGAAATATGAAGCTAGTGAATGGATTTTAGGTCCCAGTTGTTCCTCAAAGCTTGTGCCTTAAAAGTTTTAGGGCCATAGCCAACCCTTCCTTGTAAGTAGGATTGATGCTTCAGAGGAGTAAAGGGAAAAAAAAATCTTTGAATTTGAAGGATTTAATTTTTCAATTATTGCCCAATCTGAGCAAATTCCAGGACTAAAGTGAGGGATTTTGTAGTTGGTAAAAATGACAAAATTTGCTAAGATGCCTAAACTAACTTTTTTGATCAGAGAAAAGACAATATTTACATATATTGCTGCCTGGAAATCCCCTTTAGACTTTTTGGGGGCACAAAACATAAAAAATGAATTTACGATTTATGATGTTGATTATTAGACAGAATAAATTATATTTAAAGACAGAGTTATGTTATTATATAATGTAAGGGTACATTTATAATTGTATTTATACCTATTGAAATAATTGGAAACTACTTTGTATATTTTTCTTTTTTTCTTTCTTTTTTCCTTTCTTTCCTTTCTTTTGTCTCCCTCCCCCCTGTTTATTAATTTGTTTTAGTTTTTATCTTTTTCAAAAAAAATATTACACACACACACAAACACACACATACAGAGGGAGGGAGGGAAGAAGGGAGGGAGGGAGGGAGAGAGAGAGAGAGAGAGAGAGAGAGAGAGAGAATTTATGCTAGGAGAAAATTAGGCAAATAAAAAAAATGCCTGTTCATTTCAGTTCTAAAAATATTGAGAAGTTATGAATCAATTCACAGAACCTTGAATGAAATCAGGAATATCAAGCTAGTTAACTCCCCATTAAAAGCCAAGAACAAACCTTATCTATTAATGTTTATGCCTTAAGCAATCAGAGGGCTTGCAAGATTCTTCTCCAGTTGGTTTGCTAAAGTAGGGCAACATGGCCACCAGTTTGATTTCATACTTATGCTCAAGCAAACATGTATCAAAGTGGTATTCAGCTCTTCTACACCCAAAATAGATGATTGAGATCTGAACAGATGGGAATTAACTTGGTATTTTTACCCTTTAGGTCTTTCCTGAATTATATATCTCATTATAATGAATCAAATTGGTATAAAACTATCAAACAGTTAGTTATTTGGAGGCATCCACATAAAAATAAAAAAAGAAATGTGGCAATAGAAAACAACTTGATTCATGCTATTATTGTGGCAACCTACATCTTTTCCCCTCCAAGATCACATAGATGTTGTGTGAGATCTGAGGTGATTCTTTAAACATTTTCCAAGTTCATATCATTATATTTTCAATATATCAAGAAATAGGTGACACTGGACTATTTGGTGAACCTGAACTCTATACACTTGATAAAAATGATCTGTGAATCAAGAATATAATGAATTAGTCCTTAACATGTTGTAACATTTTGTTATAATAAACTAATATAATCATCCCCCGTGGGAATCTTTACAATTTACAAGTATAATAACTTTTTGAAGACAGGACTACATATTAGCTAAGGTGTTAGGATTGGAAGGGGTGCTTTAAATTTGGCATTATACTTATGAAGCAGCTTATGAAAAGTTACTTTATTTTAGCCCCAAATCTCCTTATTTGACCTTTTATGAAGCTTCAATTAATATTTATTTGCATCTAAAACTTAAAAGGATGCACAGTTTACAATTTTATGTCTCTGGTTACTCAACACACCTGATAAAATATTCCCCCTTGAAATCTACGTGGATGAAGAAAGGCACACAACTGACAGGTTTTTGCAAACAAGCAGGAATAAAATAGAAGACTCATGAAGAAAATGTTCTTTCGTTATCTTTAACTGAAGGTTAAAATCTGTGAGAGTAGACGAAGTCTGACTACTGACAACACGTTGTAGAATACTGACATTCTTGTCAGCAGAAGGCAGACAGCGTTGAATCTACACAATGTCTCTTGCTAACATGATGGGAAACGGATGGTGCAATAGATGTGCTGAAACTTCATCTCCTAGAGTTGCCTTTTTCTTATTTCATTTTTTTCTTTTCTCCTGTGAGCTTTTGACAACTTCAACTATTCGACTATTCTGAAATTTTGAATTAGATGATGATAACATACACTGAACAAAAGTCAATCATTCCAAGCTACACATCCGAAGCACTGCAGATATTTTTAAATTAAGTTTATATATTGCTTATAAACCTAATTAAAAAATATCTGCAGTGCTTCAGATCTGTAGTTTGGGATTAAAAGCATTGAATCTTACAGAAGATGGAGTAATATTATACAATAGAGAACAAAAGTTAGTAGCTCATTAAAAAAAATCAATGATATAAAATAGTATTCAGATAGGATAATGTTTCAACAGGTTCCAAAAAGATAATTAGATCAGTAAAGATCACCTTCCTTCAGGAACTGTAAAACAGGAAGGCTACTTGAGGCATTTTTTGAACTAAAATGGAAGAATATTCATGTTTTTCTGCTAAGGAGTTTAATATTTTGATTTGTAAGCATGGCTATTCTCCTAATATGGTTTAAGCCAGGGATGAAAAAAGTGCAGTCCAGGAATCTTATGAAGATGGCTAACATCTCTTTCATACCCTCTGGGCCAAGAAATTCCAACAATCATTTTACAAAAAGTAACAGATTGGTCAATATGTTAAAAAAAAAAAACCTCACTAAAATCCATTTTATGGACATTAAAAGTATAGTTGTTATGATCACTCCTGCCATTTATACAATTAATATTCCCCTTCTATCCTATTAAAACTTACAATCTGGTAACAATCTAGAGAACTATTTGCAAGCAATCTTCAAGGCTTTGGGGGGACTGTAAAGAACTTTATTTTATAAAATGGAAATGTGTAGCCTTAGAACTTGTAGCCATCTGCATGCAGATAATAATTACTGTGAAATATTTTAATATAGTCCAAATAGACATTTGCTATATGGTTATATTATTTTGACACATTGGAAAATGATGATGATCACCTTGATGAGGAAATATATCATTATCTTTACTCACTTTTTTTTAAAAAAAAATGAAACCAGAAAACTGGTGATTCTGGGAATCTCTGCCCTGCAGTTCAAATATGGCCAAAGAATATTCTTCTAAGCATATTTTTACATTCGCCAGCCACCTTATTCTCCTCAGTCCCTGTATCCTCTTTGCTTATGATTTTCCCTCCACCGTAGTCAAAAATGGCCTTCTGAGCACTAAGGAGATAAGAAGCTCATTGGAGAGAGAGAGAGAGAGAGAGAGAGAGAGAGAAAGAATAATTGCTTTCTACATGATGTATAATGGGAGGAAAGGGTGAATTAGGGAATCTTCCCATCCTTAAACCTTAATCCTTGGTATAACCTACTTTTCTGCTCCTGAATACCCCTTTCCCTTTCAGTATAGTAAAACAGAAGTGCATTAAAATGAGTTTTTTTTCTAAATATGGACACTGTCACATCATACTGTTTTTATTCCCCAATCCATCATAAAATATGCTTTCCCTTGTAGTGACCTCAAAATTAGAAACATGCAGAGATTATCAAGAGTGAATTAGAGCTCCCTCTAGCTGCCAGCAAAAGAGAACAAAAGTCTTCCATAACCGTCCTATCACCCAGGACATTAAGTTCCTCCTCACTCCACCCATTTTGAAATATATATATGCTATATAGGACAAATTGCAAATCCTGCTCAAGCATCACTTGATAAATAGAAGGAAATGAACTACCAATAATTTTTTGTGCCATTCTCACCACTCTCTGCATTGCCCTCCTGAAGCAATAATTTTCTAAATCAGACAGTAATGCTCATGTTTAAGGGAGGAAGGAAGGAAGGAAGGAAGGAAGGAAGGAAGGAAGGAAGGAAGGAAGGAAGGAAGGAAGGAAGGCTTAAAGCTGGTTTGCCACCATTCCTCTAATGCATATTTTAATGCATGTTAATTAGAAGGCAGTTTGATAATTAAGTGCAGGGAGAGGAATTTCTGGAACAAATTGATAAACCTTTACGGGGAGGGATAAGATTATCCTAAAAGGTATGTGGTGGCACAGTGGCTAAGACGCTGAGCTTGTCGATCAGAAAGGTTGGCAGCTTGGCAGTTCAAATCCCTAGCATTGTGTAATGGAGTGAGCTCCCATTACTTGTCAAAGCTTTTGCCAACCTAGCACTTCAAAAGCATGTAAAAATGCAGTAGAAAAATAGGGACCACTTTGGTGGGAAGGTAACAGCATTCTGTGTGCCTTTGACATTTAGACATGCCAGCCACATGACCATGGAGACATCTTTGGACACCACTGGCTCTTCAGCTTTGTAATGGACATGAACATCACCCGCTAGAGCTGGAAATGACTAGCATGTATGTGCCAGGGGAACTTTTACCTTTACTTTTAAAGTTATCCCAAATAATAAGAGCTCCCACCAATAAGACAACAGACCACTCACTTGTTATGCAGAACTCACATTTTGTAAGAAAATGTGAATATAATCACCTTGGTTTCAAATAAGCCATAGCAAAGCAAACGGACAATGTCTCAGAAATAGCCAAAAGCCTGTGCTCAGCAAGATCCAGAGTAGTTCCAATCAGACAAACTGTTCTTGTGTAGAGTGCTTCAAACATAGGACATAGGTTTGGACAATAAATTATATAAGCTATTGAATTAGATCTTTTTAAAAGGCTTAGTACTTTAAATGAAAGTGGAACACTGTCTTGCAAAATAAAACCTACCAATAAAGAGCCATCTAAAAGTCATCTAAAGTTTTATAAGAAGTTCCTGGAGTAATTTTTTCTCTTTTGCTTTTATTCCCAATGTGATTTTGTTGATTTGCTTGTTTATAAGCAACATATTTGTTTAGTATTTTTCTTCTCTTTAAATTTTATTTTAGATGTCAAGATTTCATCTTAGTTTGATAAGAACCAGCTGTTTTCTTCAAAGATAATTTTCTGGAACTGTTGTTTGCCATAATTACATTGCAATTATAAAGTCATATCCATTAAAGCAGATGAGGATTTCTATGTGTCCTTCTAGCTCATTAGAAGTCATAAAAATGATATTATTGCTTGACTATTGCCCTCTTTGACAAGATGACAAACCATTTTTTAGGTGGATGGGAGAAAAGTTTGAGAAAATAACTTTTCAGAAACAATCACATGTCCAAATGTGGTCATAGTGAAAATACTGACATTTCAAATTCTAAGAAACTCTAAAGGTTATTAAAGGATTATATGGCATATTAGTGTGTCTGATGTAGCTAGTCACAGCCAGCAATGTGGTTTAAAAGCCTCTTCATTCTGGAGATTTGATTGCTTCTTTGACAGCTACAAAGAAGAATAATAGAAAAGTTTTTCAGTACAAGAACTAAATGAGCTTTGGGATAATACATTATTAACAACAAAGAGGAAACTACAGGTCAAAAAAGGGGGATATCTTCATTTCTGCCATGTGTTTGACTATACCACCTATCTCTTTCTGATACAGTTCAGATTCATGTCCTTTAAATTCACAGTCCAATCACTTTTTACAAAAGCACATGATACATCAAAAGGTACTGAACAGGAAAGAAGACAACCATCTTTTCTCATATGAGAAGTTCTGTGCTACAATACTGAAAGATATAAAAGAGACTCCCTTTCTCATTTTTTCTCTCCTTCCATTCAGTGGTGTCCAATTCTCAGTGACTGCCTGGACAACTCTGCAGTTTTTGTGGTAAGGTTTTTCAAAAGTGAGAGAAAGTGACTAACTTAAGGTCACCAACTTGGCTTTATGCCTAAGGCAGAACCCAAATTCATGGTCTCCTAGTCTCTAGTCTGGTGCCTTAATCACCATACCAAGCTGGCTCTTGTACTTTTCTCATATCAACATATAAAAACAAAGGACTTTGTCTATGGAATAAGAAAGCAACCATTCTTTCCATAAGTAATTTGTCATAGCCATATGCTGATCCATAACACAGTAAGTATATCTAACCAGCCACATCATTGAAAAGAAGCAGCCAAGATGGTTTTTTTTTTAAAAAAATTACATTGTCTAAATTCCCTTTTTTCCAGTGGGAAAAAAAACTGTTGAGGAAAGTTCTTTAGATGGAGAATTTCATATTAAAAATATAGGCGTAGGTATGATAGTGAACTGGTGGTTATTTAAATGAATTGTTTGGATATCCTTTTAAAATTAATGGTATCCTGAAATCTTCTTGCAGTTTCTTGTAATTTTTTTTGTAAGCCTCCACTGCAACCGAGGTTTCTGTTCTTCTCTTAATCTCTCTCTCTTTTTTAGAAGTAGTATTTTTAGCTTACTCAATTATTATTGTTGGTGATACTCTTGTTGACATTTTTTCCCTCGTTATTCCTTTTTCCATTATTCAGAATAGTCCTTGGCTGTTTGAAAAATTAATTGAAAGGCTTCCCTCATGGTGTCTTCTCTTAGGATTTAATTGAAGTCATGAAGATGTAACTCACTGGAGAGATGATTATACAATGAAAGATAGAACACCGACATGCATCCCTCGGCCACAATATAATTAGAGAAGGAAGCGCATGACCCACACACACCATTCATAAGAATTTCTCCCAAATTCTCTTTTCTTCTGAGGAAAATGCTTTAAGAAGCATAAAATTTGAATGGGAGCTAGAAAAAAGTGCAATATAATTTATGTCCCTGATACATTTCTGAAAGTCATAGCTGGCTCATTGGTTGTAAGCATATTAGGTAAAGAGAATAGTTTGAACCTAGTTAATGCAAGGAATATTTTTTTGCTGGAGAAAGGACACAATTAAATTTGTCTTTCTGTATATTCAGAACATGTTATTGAATATTATGTTAATTTCTTTTTATCATCGTCTTCTTGCTAATCATTGTTTCAGGAAATTAAGTGCTAAATATCTTCTGTTTTAAATATATATTGTAATCCTGGACAAAACTAAAGTAGCCATCATTTCTAGCCAGCAGTCCATCACATCTGGATGACTGTTGTATATTATACAGCCATATGTTTTATATAAAGCCCTCATTTAGAACTGCTTGAAAAACCAGGAAGATCTTTCTCGTTTAAAAAGAATATTTGTGGATTTTGTCATACAGCATCTGTTCTAGTGCTAATTGACAGTCATAATTAACAATGATTTTTTAAAAGAATTCTTTGCTATAAATGGAATATCATGTTACTCTGTGATAGAAGCTTGGTTTCTTGAGAAGATACTGTTTTTTTCATGGGAATTAGTTCTTATTCTCAACTGTTGAGAAAAGTATTTTTTTTAAAGAAACTTTTTATACTTAGCTTTCTTAACTATGAGAAATGATTTTAATATTGCTTTAATCTGGTTTTCTGATGATCAAGCTTTTAAATTTTTATATGCAGTTCATTTATTTTGTAATAGGCAGTATATAAAAATATAGTTAATGCTATTATTTAGTTCAGGTAGAAACCAGATATTTTGGATTGTATTTCCAATTAGCCCTAGCATTGAGTATGCTTCAGGAACTGAACCTGTTTGGCAAAAAAGATAATATATTGTGCATTTCGCTTTCCTTTAAATCATTGTTTTGAGTAGTCACAATTTTATACCATTTTCTATGGGTTTATGATTATTCCTTGGTAAAATAAAACCCTTTTAAATTCATTTTAATTAACAAACAAAAACAGAATGTCCGCCTTTGTTGTAAATCTCCAAAAGTTAATTATATAGTTTGATTTTTTTTCTCTTTAACAAATTGGACTCTCCTTATATTTTGCAAAGCATGTTGCCATAACTCAGCCTTTTGTTGGAAAATGCTACATAAAATGGAACTTCTGAGGAAGAAATGGCAGACTCAAGATTGCTTCGTGAAAGGACAAGTATCTGGGAAAATGACTTTTTTCCCCTAAGTGGAACCAGTATGAGATATCTAGGATAGCTTGTCTGATGGTAAATACCTTTTTCAAGTCAGTTTTTTGTTATATAACTCCTGCAGAACTGAAGGACCTAACATCTTCATTAAGGATCATTTTGGAAAGCTTAAAATATATATAATTTATACCGATATTTACTATTATTTCAACTGTTAATTCTACTTGTTTAATTTATTTCTTTATAATGTCATTCTGTTTTTAAATTTTCATTATATAATTTGTTTTTATTATAAATTGCTAAGAGAATAAATATTCACAAAGTATTCATTTTATTCTTTAATAAAATATTGTGAAATTTAGAAAGACAGGCAGAAAGAAGGTGGATTATCTTTAATCTCAGTCCATTTTGGGAGATAAATATACTGGTGAGATAGCCCCTTTTCATACCAATCTATAGATTTACAGAGACACTAAAAGTGAGTGGGTCAAGGATTATGGGATTGCATATTTTGGTCTAGTTCATCACAATTATAGAAAAATTATTCATTATCTGAATTCAGGTGCAACTGAATCCAACAATATATAGTTACATTCACCCATGAAATTGGATAGATTGATTGTCCAAAACTATAAGATTGGACAGGTGAGACCACATTAAATGTGGGAACAATGTCCCTTTCCTGTGATGGACAATGAGAATGACAAGAGAGCAAGTTCTTCTTTCTCATATCTTTTGTGTATGCAGAGCAAGAATATCTAAATAGGACCTGTATTGAAATGACCTAAGACATTTCCTTCAGGGAGAAGGAAATAATAAATGTTACCTGACTTCAGCTCTAGGGAAAAAGAACATTGTATTCTTCACTGACATTTCAGCCCTAAACCTCAGTCAGAATGACCTTCTGGTAACGTATATAACATTTACTTTTCAGTTTCAAAACAAAGTGCATTCTGAAACATTACAAGGAAAATTATTAAAGGCCATTTGATGATTCATGTAATGCAAGAGAAGTACATGGTTTTTAAAATTAATGGAAGATCAAGTCACAATCTGTGGGTTTAATTAATTTCCTACAGCTATCATTCTTGCTTTGCTTTATGGTGCTCTATTTAAAAGCAAAACAAAAACCAGTTTCTTCATTATTTTGTTTTTTTCCCACTGGGAACAAAAGTCTGATTTCAGTGAAAAAATAACAATTAAATGTATACAATATATATAATATAAAGATAAGAGTACATTAATAAATAAAACAACATTGAGAATGAGTTTACTATGGATGAAAAGGAAGAGGCAGAAAATTATGCACTTAAATATTTTAAATAACAGAATAATAGACTTGGAAGAAACCTTGGGGATCTTCAAACCCAACTCTCTACTCAAGAATGATACCCTGTATCATTTTAAAAAAATCACTGTCCAATCTCTTCATAAAACCTCCAGTGTTGGAGCAGCCACTTGTAAAGGCAAGTTGCTTCACTGATTGTTCTAAGTGTCTGGAAATTTCTCCTTAGTTCTAGGTTGGTCTCACCTTGATTAGTTTCCATCCATTGCTTCTTTTTATAATATTTTTTAAAATTTTCTTGTTTTTTACAAACATATCATTGTGTGAATAGTGTGGCACCAGAGAGTCTTACATTTTAGAACAAATATGACAATATTCTTCATATTTAAGGCAGTTGACAATCTTAATAGTGATACAGATATTTTGTTAAATTGTAATCTTTCATTCTTTGATTATTCACCATTTCAATATCTTATTTTTGTATTAATCTCCATATTCTGAATATCCCTCTTTAACTACAAATAAAATATTATTAAACATATTTGTGGTGTTTAACAGATTTATATAATTCTAATAAAAATTCACCAATTTATAGTGGGTTATAATCTTCCATTATTTATCCTCTTTTTGATTTTTAACTATGGCACTATTTTATTTAAAAATATCCCCTTTCTAATCACATTTTACAACTTATTTATTACAAACAATATAGTATTCATCATATTTATGTTTGACAAGTTATATAATTCTAATAATAGTATAGTTGTTTTATTAAGTTGTAATCTTTCATTATTATCTTATTTCAATATGTTATTTTTGTTATTTTTATATCAACCAGCTTCTATATGTCATTCCTTTTCCTTTGAATAAAATGCTAATATTCATATTTATATCATCAATTGTTATTGTTTTTATTTGTATCTCCATCTTATCTTTTTCATTATTTATTGTTTTGTCTGTTGTATTTTTCCAACTGCTCTTTCAATTAACTCCTCCTCTTCCTGGACACCCTGTTTTCTCTTTGTCACTTGTGACCTAATTTCCAGGTCTACATCCATACTCTGTGTTTTATTCAAGATCTCCTCACATCTTCTTGTCAAAGTATCCTTCATATCCTGAATTTCCAACACAATTTCTTGCTAAATTCCACTCATCTTGGTTTTGTTTCTTTTATTTCTTTTTGTTCAATAATCCAACAATCATTTATTCAAACCAAAGTCAATTTTCAAACAAAGAGTTCAATGTCCAATGTCCAGGAGACTTTGTATCCCCAAGTTAGTCAATCTCTTCTTCCAGATAATCCAAAAATAAATTCAGTCTATATTGAAACCTTCAGGAGTCTTTTTTGATGAAGTTTTCCTTATTCTTCCCTTTGAGTCTTCCAAAACTTTATCAGAGTTTTGGGAATATATTTGCCTTCCTTTGACAGCAGGTGGCAGTCTTTCATCAGTTTTTCACTTTATCTTTCTTATTCCTTATTTGATTTTACTAGTTTTCTCCAAAATGCAAATATAATGTCAACTTTTCCAGCAATTTACAATGCCTATCCACAGCCAATGTTTGTCCAATTAAAAGTCCAGTTTTCAGTATTTTTACAAAATTTTCTTTTTTTCCCCTTTTTCTTCCATTTTAAAAATCTAGAAATTTTATTCACTGTGCTGAGACACTACCACTTTAAAGATAGTTCTGAGTCACTCTTTTTCTGAATCTTCTTTTTGTTGTGGTTGCACTTTAAATATAAAGGTTTCTTCTCACCCAGTTCCAAATACTGTTCACTGGCTCTATTCCAGCACTTTTCTTAGCTTGAAGCTGTTTCTGGCCAAAATGGCTGCTTCTTCTTCCTGGCATGACACAGAGGGCAAAGAAAATCCTGGGGCTCTACAGGGGAGTTCATTCTCCCCAGAAGTTCACAGAATGCCCCTCTTTTGCTTCACCACCCCTCCAGGCTGGTATTGGTTTCTTCCTGAGCCCACAAGCAAGAAGAAGCCGACACATGGATGGAGAACTCTGTTCCCTTGTGACTGGTGTTGCCACAACCTCACTTCCGGAATCAATTGCTTCTTGTCCTGCCTTTATGTTCTTTGAAGGATGGCTGCTAGAATTTTTGTACTATTCTGACTACTCTTGTCAGCCAGGCCTCTAGTGTAACAGTGATTTTGGAGTGAAAATTAAGACAGGAAATAAAAATACTGAAAAATGAAATACTTACCATAAGATGTCATCAAATATTAAATAAATCCAGGCAGATATAAGCAATATGGAAAATCAAAAAAGTTCTACAATATATGAGAAGCTAATGCTGGGACAACATATACCTCAAAGCCTAAACAAAACAATCACAAATAACCAAATTATGGAAACGACATCAAAGGAGAAGAGTAATAATAAATGGAGAAATTAAGAGATGGTCCAAACTTTAAGGCAGCCTTCTGTTTATGTGAATAGATCATGTCAGAAGATACAAAAGTTACAAAGTTGGAAGGGACTTTGAAATTCTTCTAGTCCAACCCCCTGCTCTGGCAGGAATGGTGCTGCTCTGCTCTCTCCACACACATATACATATGGCAATAGTTCTACAAGTGAGTATTCAACCCACCCAGAAGATCTTTGGAAACCCTCATTATTGCATAGGTTCAGATTCCAAGCTCAGTATATGAAGAGTCACTGGGTAATCAAGTCCAATGGGCACACACAAATTCCCAAAAAACAGTCCAGATGTCAACAGGCACAATGTCAGGATGGGATTCAAATTTTTAAACAACCAGTTCTGTGGGTGAAGCTTGGTGGGTGTGGCTTGGTGGACATGTGACTGAGTGAGGCACCAAAATAACTCAGATGTCTTCTGCTGGAGACGGAGGTAGACTAGATGACCTATGAGGTCTCTTCCAGCTTGGATTGCTATGCTGTTTCAAAGTATCCTCTGAAACTACACCTAGTGCCAGGGTTTGTGGTCCTTCCTTCCTCTCCTTTTTCTCTCCTCCCCATCCCTCCCTCTATCCATCCATATCTCATTCACTTTCCCTATCCTTCCCTCTTTCTCTCTTCCCTCCCTCCCTCCATCTTTCTTTCTCCTTTCTCTTCCTTTCTTTCTTTTTCTTTCATTCATTATCCCTTTCCTCCCTTTCTTCCTTCCTTCCTTCCTTCCTCCCTTCCCTCCCTCTTTTCTTTCTTTCTTTCTTTCTTTCTTCCTTCCTTCCTTCCTTCCTTCCTTCCTTTCTTCCTTTCTTTCTCCCTTCCCTCCCTCTTTCTTTCTTTCTTTCTTTCTTTCTTTCTTTCTTTCTTTCTTTCTTTCTTTCTTTCTTCCTTCCTTCCTTCCTTCCTTCCTTCCTTCCCTCCTCCCTCTCACCCTTCCTTCCTTCCTTCCTTCCTTCCTTCCTTCCTTCCTTCCTTCCTTCCTTCCTTCCTTCCTTCCCCCCTCCCTTTCTTGATCCCTTGCCTCCATCCCTCCCTCTTTCTTTCTCTTTCCTTTCTTCCTTTCTTCTTTCTCTTCCTTCCTTCCTTCCTCCCTTGAAGGTTCCCTGGAGACTCCTGGAAGACAAAATGGGGCACAGGAGTTGGCACCACACCTTGTTTTCAGTCTAAAAAGCCTCCCTGGAGCCTCCTGGAACCCAAAACAGGTCACAAGGGGCAGCATGGTGGGATTTTTGCTCCTAGAAGGCCTCTCTACACTTACTTGGGAGCCAGATGGGCCTCATGGGAACTCCTGGGAGGGGCAGGGCAGGGTGGGCAGGGCCAGCTTGTTGTCAGAACTATAGGTTCACTGAATTGGATGTAAATTAACATCCAGTTTGCCCAAAACAGTGTTGTGGTTCATTGGCAGCCAATACAGCCGGCAGCAGAATCAGACAGTGGAGAAGAACAGGGACCACTCGGGGAGTCTGGAGAAGACTCAGACAAGGTCCTACATCTAATGCAGAGATGGGGCCAGGACCATCTGGGAGTGGGGTGCTGCCTTCTGAGCCCTCAGGGTCTGGCAGCAGTGAGGCAGAGGACCCAAGGAAGCCTGTTCCCAGTGTGTGTGTGCGCAGAGCTGCTAGAAGGCAAGAGCAACTGAAACAAAAGGGGTGACTCAGGAGTAAGGCTGGGAGGTGATTGCCCCTTCCATAAGGTATAAAGGTCAGGCCAAGATGATGATACCTTTGCAGGAAGCAAAGTAGTTCAATCAGTTCAGAGTCATTCTTGAAGCTCTTTGTACTTTGGTTGGTTATTTTTGTACTTCAATTGGTTTCTTTTCTAGTTCATTTGATATTTCTGTTTTTTGGCAGCACTACACAGAACTGAAAGGTGGGACTGTTTGAGATTAATTCCAGCTAGGAATGAAAACTATTCTCAGCATTGCAATAAAATAAGTCTTGTTTTTAAAATAAGTGTGTGCATAATTACAGTTTAGGAAGCCTGGGTCAGAACAGTTTGCTTCCTGTTCAAATGAAACATACCTTTAATGAGGAACAGCCTCATGCAGAGAATGCAGCTGGCTTCAGTAGCAGCTGGCTTTTCTGGCAAACCAATTAGGCTAGCTCCAAGCTCATGCTCCAAGCTCCATCTTCTCCTCGAAGGAAATGCCCAATGGCTGTGCCTGGTAAGTTTGATGGCAACCAGGCTATGTTTCCAGTGTTTTGGGGCCAGTGTTAGCTATTTATTAGCTTAACACCAGAGGTCTTCCATACTGACCAGGATAAAGTGGGGTTTATAATTAGCTTTCCAGCTCTCCAGCTGTCCAGCTCACTGGGCCACAACTTTGTTGGTCCAAGATAGTCCTTTGTTGGATGACTTAAGGGGTTTTGTGACCACCTCCATCCAGTATATGAGGACACCATAAAAACTCAGACTGCTCCACATCATCTGAAGGAACTGAAGTAGGGCCAGCAACCCCTGCAGGAATATGTCAGAGTATATTCATGAACGGGAAAAGAGCATGGTAACAAGGTCAGCCAATGAATAGGCATAGCAACTACATCAGCCAATGAGAACTGTTTGGAAACTGAAACTAGAAGTAGCTTAGGTGTGGCTCTATATTAAGCTCTGTAGCTCTGAAGCTATGTTGAGCTCAGAGTCTGTCTATAGAAATGAAACTGCTTCTCTCCTCTGCTTGCCTGCTGAACTAAAGTGAAACTGATGTTTGGTTTTGAGACGAAGCTGAGTTGCTGTTCTGCTCTGCACTTGTAACATGTCTGCTGAAGTTACTTGCAACACGTTTCTGTTTGAGTTTGTTCCATGTTAGAGAAATCTACAAGTGGTTTGTAAAATCTACTTATTGTGTTTATAAAGACATTAAATGAAGCATCGTCATCTAAGTTTATTTTTCTGGCACTGAATTAATGCTACAAAACTCCGAATAGAATATGTTAATGAGTTCAGGTTGCTTAGCGAGAATTTGGCCTGGAACAAGGCTGCCCTCATGGATGCATTCTAGGATGGGTTGTCAGAGTTGCAGAGCGAACTGGTTCGGGTGGATTATCCAACAACCCTCAATGCACTGGTTCAGGATCAATGCCCACTTGCAGACACAGAACAATTGCCATGCCTCCCAGGAGACTCCTGTGGTACCTGTCATGAGTGAGACCCCGGCTCCATGGGAGAAGCCCATGGACCTAGGCACCATCAGGCCCACCTGTTGGTGACAGAGTACAACATATGGCATGCAAGGGGGTTGTGTTTGTATTGTGGGGAACCTGAGCACTTGGCTGCTTTGTGCCCCTAGAAGCAGCAAGGGGCATTAGCCCTTGTGCCTGCTCCCCAGCCACAGAAAACCCTGTCAGGAAACACCTGGAGCTCAATCTAGGGGAGACCCTGGGTCAGGCATGCATCAACCTTGAGTCACACCCAGCAGATGTGGATTCTGTCATTTGATCTTGGCGGCATGAGTTTTCCTGGCTGGTAGCCCACAGGGAATTCTGGCACATGCCTCGGTCAATTCCGGCATCACCACAAACTTCATGTACTTGGTACTTGCAGCCCAGTATGCAGTCCCTCAGTGCCCAGTAGATCCTCCCATGCTTGTGGAGACCATCGACGGCCAGGTGCTTTTGTCTGAGCTGCCATGCAACCCTTGTGCCTGACCATCAACTCACATGAGGAGGCCATTTCCCCATGTTCTTGGGCTTGGCATGGGTCAGGACACATGATCCCCAGATCTACTGGTCCCTGAACCTGATTATGTTCCCAAGCCTGCAATGCGTGGACCACACCCGGCAAATCTGCACAGGACAGTTGCTAGGGTGTCCATGTCTTCTGAACTAGTAGACTTCATGGAGGTGTTCAGAGAGCAGGAGGTGGACCAATTGTCCTGGCCCTTGATTTGTTGCTGGATGCACCCCTCCCCATGAGCCCTTTGTACTCCATGTTGTAACCGGAGTTCGCCACACTGTGGGACTTTTTGGACAAGAATCTTGCTCAAGGTTTTATCCGGCCCTTGTCATCACCATTGTCTGCCCTGGTCCTGTTTATTAAAAAGAAGACTGGTGACTTGAGGCTTTGTTGTGATTCCTGCAAAATTAAACACCATTAAGGTACGCAATCATTATCATCTGCCCTTAATTCCTGAACTGATGGAGCAGCTCCGAGAGGCTACCATGTTCACCAAATTAGACCTGTGTGGAGCATATAATTTGGTGCGGATCTGGCCCAGAGATGAGTGGAAGACCATGTTCGGTACCAGGTACAGGCATTTTGAATACATGGTCATGCTGTTTGGGTTGACAAAAGACCCCGCTGTCTTCCAACATTTTATGAATGACATTTTCTGGGACCTCTTGGATCATTTTCTTGTGCTTTACCTAGAAAACATTTTGATCTATTCCAACTCAAGGGAGAGTCACCTGCACTATCAGCTTCTGATTCTGCAATGGCTCCAGGAAAACTTCTTGTACGCAAAACTGGAGAAGTTTTTCAGTTTGTCAGTTTTTCCAGTCTACCATTGAGCTCCTGGGGCATCACATCTTTCCCAATGGCATTTTGATAGAGTCAAACAAAGTTGAGTCACTGCTTGGTTGGCAACCTCCCCAGTGAGTGAAGGATGTCCAGCAACTCCTCGGGTTTGCCAACTATTATCAGACCTTCATCCCCGGCTTCACTTCCCTGACCATGCCCCTCACTCAGCTCCTCCAGAAAAAGGTCCCATTCTGGTGGAATGCTCCTGAACAACAGGCATTCCAGGCCTTGAAACATGCCTTCATGAAACAGCCTATTTTGAAATGGTCTGATCCACACCATCCATTTGCTGTGGAAGCAGATGTGTCTGATGTGGCAGTTGGAGCGGTGTTGCTCCAGGCTCATGCATCTGGAGTATCCTCTTCTCTTGTGCGTATTATTCATGGAAGCTCAAATCTTCTGAATGCAATTATGCTATCTAGGAGAAGGAGCTACTGGCCATTAAGATGGCCTTTGAGGCCAGTAGGCATCATTTGGAGGGGTTGCAACATCAAGTTGAAGTCCGATAATCCTGCGGCAGGGCACTTTGGCCTCTTCAAAACTTTACATCTCATGTCCCGGATTTTCTGGTGGCCCCAACTACAACACGACATCCAATCCTATGTCACATCCTGTGTGCCAGCAGGCCAAGTCAGGGAAGTCAGTGATGGGGGCTCCCCCAGGACTGTTCCAGCCCTTGCTGACACTGGAGAGATCTTGGGGTGGCATTTCTACAGACTTTTTTATGGATTTGCTCTGTCTTCAGGATTTACAATGGTGTTCATAGTGGTAGACATACTGACAAAGATGGCGCATTTCATTCCATGTCATGGGTTACCCACGGCTTGAGCCACCACCCGCATGTTTATCCAGCACATCATCTGGCTGCACAGACTACCTGATCAGGTTGTCTCAGACTGAGGGGCTCAATTTACAGCCTAATTCTGGAAAGGATTTATGATGGCCTTGGACATGAAAATATGCCTGTCGTCGGTGCATCACCCGGAAACCAACAGCGGGACTGAGAAAGTCATCAGGATCTTGGAGCAATACCTGTGCTGCTTTGTGAACCAGCAACAAGACAACTGGTTGGATTATTTGGCAGTAGGAGAGTTTGCATTTAACAACTAGCAGCACGCCTCCACACAAACCATCTCTTTCCTAGCCAATGTGGGGTATCATCCTTGGTTCTTCCCCTTACACAACTTGACTCACAGGTCTGGCAGCTAATGACTATTGTTCAAGTTGCAGGCCGTTCACCAATTGGTGCAATAGTATCTGGAGAAAGCCAAAGAGGATTATAAATGAGTCACAAACTGCTCTCAGTGGGTGACACCGCCATTGGATGTGGGGGATCGGGTATGGTTGTTCACCAGGCACCTTCTGTCAGACCAGCCAGTCAAGAAGCTCAACCATCAGTACCTTGGCCTCTTCCCTATGGAAGCGGTTATCAATCTGGTCTCCTACCACTTGACCTTTCCTTGCTCATTATGTGTCCATCCCATCTTCCATAGATCTCTCCTGGTTCCCGAATGGCCAGCCTGTCCAGTCCACCAACTTGACTGTCCCCAGCCAGCACCATGTGATGGAGATGGACTGCCTGAGTATGAGGTCACCAGCATTCAGGACTCTCAGTTGCTGAAAGGGAAGTTCCAATACCTCATCGAGGGGAAGGGTTTTGGATCAGAGATTTTCACATGGGAGGATGCGACTTCCATGCATGCCCCTGCTTGGTGGAAGCATTCCACACCCAATTCCCATCATGGCCACATCCAGACCATCAGATCTGGGGAAGGGTTCTGCGGTGAGGGATAGTCTTGTGGTTCACTGGCAGCCAGTGCAAATGACAGCAGAATTGGACAGTGGGGAAGTACAGGGACCACTCAGGGAGTCTGGAGAAGACTCAGACAAGGATCCTGCATCCAATGCAGAGATGGGGCCAGGACCATCTGGGAGTGGGGTACTGCCTTCAGAATCTTCGGAGTCTGACAGCAGCAAGGCAGAGGACCCAGGGAAGCCTGGTCCCAGTGTGTGTGTACACAGAGCTGCTAGAAGACAAGAGCAACTGAAACAAAAGGGGTGACTTGGGAGTAAGGCTGGGAGGTGATTGCCCCTCCCATAAGGTATAAAGGTCAGACCAAGATGATGATACCTTTGCAGGAAACAAAGTAGTTTGATTGGTTCAGAGTCATTCTTGAAGCTCTGTACTTTGGTTGGTTTTTTTTCTAGTTCCTTTGATACTTCTGTTTTTGACAGCATTTCACAGAACTGAAAGGTGTGTTTGAGATTAATTCTGGCTGGAAATGAAAACAATTCCCAGGGTTGCAATAAAATAAGTCTTGTTCTTAAAATAAGTGTGTGCGTAATTAGGGTTTAGGAAGCCTGGGTCAGAACAACCAGCTGAATCCCACCCCTGTACAAGGCACAGAACTGAACACATTGCTCCAGCAATACTCAAGTCCTCAGAGTGGGATTCAGTAGGCAATGCCAGCACAACCTTTCATTATCCTCATGTTTCGCCTGTCAGGCTTAAGGGAGTTTACCGGTATCCTGGAACATGCCTGGAGCCCAATACATTGATGAAACATTGGAGTGGAGATTTGGAAACTATGGGACAGATGGGACTGCTGTGCTAGCTGAGGGGGAGGGAGATTCTACTGAATTGACATGAGGGCTGTGTGGGTGGCTGGACTGAGGGTAGGAGGATTAGGCATGAAAGATTAGACATGGGAAAGAGGTGCAGGGATAATTAGCTTAATGGGTGGATGTTAGGTTTGTTGAGAGGGGTTGGGAAACTGCTATAAAGAGCACTGAGAGGCAGTTGCTCTCAGTGCTAGCTTTATTCGGAATCTCTGTTGTTGGAATTGTTGCAATAAACCTTTGGAATTCACCTACAAGCCTGTGAGTAAAGTGTTTTGTCTGCAAGACTCTCCAGTACTTAGTTGAGGCTAAGTGACATAATCTAGCTGACCAGTATTGTTCCAGTATTGTGTATTCTTGGATCAGGATCCACCTCATAGGCAGCAGCTACTCCCGAACCTCGTCTGTAGTTCCTCACCAACTTGCTGTAGCTGTGGGTCATGGCTCACCTCCCCTAACCTCAGCCTGTCACTGGTCCAATTGACCCAGCTGAGTCTGCTCCATCAGACTATCATTCTTTGAGTCCCAATCCTGACTAATACTCAGGTCCACACTTTCCTTGGCACACTCAAACTCACCCTCGTCCTCTGAACTTGCATTTGGAGAGGAGTCTGGAGGTGGATCCATGATAAGATCCTACATCATTGTGTATATGTAAACATCAATAAAAACACTTTTGAACGCTTGACTCATATTGAAATTTGTATTACAATTTGCACTTTAAATGGTATATTGTCACTTATTAAAATGTATCTTTCAGTTTAATCATAGCTCAGGAGTTGATAGTGAATTAAACCATCCATGCTCCATGAAGAGTACTTTAATCAATACTCAAAACAATCCTTGCTAACACATCTAACAAGTACTTCCTTAGAAAAGTAGTTTTTTTTCTTAAAAATGCAAACCAATAATTGCTAGGAACTTATATAAGAGTAAGCTCAACATTTTTGAGTCATGTAAATAAACTGCCAACCAATTCCATTCAATTCAATGTAGTATGAATAAGACCAGTTTCAACAATTTTAAAGAGTTTGAGTTTCATAGTAATTTTAACCCATTTTTAATTTTAAGTAATCCTTAAAGTTCAGTAATATTCAGCAGTATTGTGTGAATTTGTACCCAGAATTTTTTAGCTTTCTCACAAGTCCACCAAGCATGCTAAGATCTCCCTTCAAACTGTTCACATTTCCAGCACTGGTTGGAAATACCTTATTTTGATAATTTTCCTATTGTTATATGTCATTTTTATAGAAATATTTTCTTAGATAATGACAGAGTGTATTTAATAGTAATTACCCACATTCTCTCTTAAGTATCTTTATCCATCTCTATATATAAAACCACCAGCCCATTTTGCTGTGTAAACTTTAATCTGTTCTTTAGCATTTTACACGGCCACTCTCCTATTTTAATAATAAAAGAAAGAACTGGCAAGAAAGAATGTTTTTAAATTTAAATTATTTTAAAATTTATTGTTGAGTGTTTAATTGTTGTGTATTTTGGGTGTAACTTTGGGTATATGATTTTATTTTATATAAATATGTTTTTACAGATGAATATACATATTACATACAAAAACATATATGTGAGGACAAGGCCTGCCCATACGAAGAAGAGAGAAAAATAATCGGCTACCGCTTTATTGGAAGAAAAGTGGGAGGACCTAGCATCAGGGAAATTATCCAATGGGAAGCTGTTATCCAGATCAAACACCATCCAAACTTGTTGAAGTAGCTTTGTCCAGAGGACTCCAAAATGGGACATTTCAGGCTCAACATGTTTCAGATTCAAAGTATTGAGATACTCTGAATTGTGAAATGCTAAAACTACTGTAAACAATTCTGACTGGATTGGAGGCTAACTAGATGAAGCATGCTGTATAAATAATGTGATACAATATAGTCATGTGTAGTCTTTGGTATTCTCTGAGCTTGGCTGAATACTTGCAGACATTTTATTATCCAACCAAGTAACATCACTGATGATATTAGTTAGTTGGGAAATGAAATATCTGTAAGTAAAAGCCCAGCTTATATAGCACCAAGGATTCCACAGTTCAATCCTGAGCCAGAAATATTTTTTATTGGAGCTGTATAGTTCTGCCTTTTCTTTTACACACATGAATTAAATTTAATTAAAGTTTCTAAATTCTTTGCAATATATATAGAGAGGCATTTTAGTCTGTAGTGGCAAAAAAGCAGGATAGCATCTTTCCTGACTTTGCTGCAAGTACAACATCTGTAGGTTCTGTGTCTCTTTATTAAAATAAAAATTTCCGTCTTAAGCAGAAATGCTTGCAAGCTTCTTTGTTCTGCATTGCTTTACACAGTGGCAGCAGATGCCTGCTAGAAATTTCACATGGACCATATAGAATATTGAATGTGCTTGTTGAAATACCAAGAAAAGCATATGCCATTAATATACAAAGTGTGGCAGGGGTTGTCCTTTTCACTTTTTTAATTCCATAATTATCTAAATAATTCCATTCTGAGTTTGAACAAAGATTTAGAGTTGATTCTTACGTTCAAACATGCATGAAGTTCATTCTAGCTTTTAATTTATATCCAAGGTTTGCAGCAGTGTTACATTAGAACTTTATTTCCTGACTGTTTGACAAAGAGAGTGCAAATCCCACACCAAGTTAATCAATGGCATAATGTGGCATTGAGCCGGACATGTCATCCATTTATTTGAGATGCTTTGTGCAAATAATTAAGTGTTACTAAGCCAAAACTCTGCTAAAACAGAGTGGGACAATAATTGTAAACTTGTAGATATCATTTGTCAGAATTCTGTCAAACACAAGACTAAAAAATGATCATTCATCTTAGAATTTTACTCTGTAACTTATCATTTAACATGCAAGGAACTGTTCATATTATCTGTGCCAATAAAGTTGGGGGTAGTTCCCCATTTCAGAAACTTTGATTTGAGTTGTTGTAGCTGTCACGTTGTTTGCATTGTTGCTGGCTGCACTTTCCCTGGTGATGTCAAGCCAGGAGTGTTCAGTTTGCTTCATTAAGAAAAGAATAAAAGAGTGTAAATAACAGCTCAGGTTGCCAAAGATTTACCACCCGACACAGGGAAAATTCACTGCTTGCCTCCATTTTTTCTCTTACAGCCCCTTCCCCAGGGGCAGCAGCACTGACATTGTCTTATGGTTGTTTTATGGACATCCCCCTGAGATGAAGTAGTCCAAGCAGCTGCCTCTGACTATACCAGGGGGTTCTGACATTCCCTTTAAAGACATATAGGATGATATCCAGAGGAATTGGTTGCTTTGGAATACATAGTCTTATATGAAGAGAATAATCCAGGTAGAACAATGAGGAGAGTTCTTGACCAATTCACTATCTATCCTAACCAACCACTGGTGGTAGTTACTTCTTTCCCCATATTGACAGGTACAGCTCTACTAGCAACACTGAGAAAGTGGGCTCAGTAATATGGCATAAAATGAGAATTGTTTCCAGCTGCTGGATAGAGAAATGATCTGACTCAGAATAGGCCAAGCTTCTTTTGTGTCTAGTCTCTTGCATCAAAATTATTTCACATGGCTGCTCCATGTCTAGTCTGTTACACAGAGACAGGATGTTACACTAGCAGAAGTAATAGCTTATGCAATTATCCAAAAGGGGACCGATTTTACTCATTTACACTCTAATACCTCCTAACCTCAATCATGTTGATAAATGGCTCAAACATTTTCCTCTGCTTCAGCATTTGTTGTGTTTTATCTTTTATGGATAACACGAAAACCTTCTCATGAACCGAAAAATCTGGCAAGATTTGTCCAATATGTTTCAAAGTCTTATTCTGTATCCTTTTTCTACCACCATTTTGTCTTGCCCAGATGCTCCTGACCAGAGAGAGAGAGGGAGAGAGGGAGAGAGGGAGGTAGGGCGGAGAGAGAGAATCAAATATATCTTATCAAGATAACTTTTTTCACAGAGAATTTTCCATGTCCAACTTCCCAGTATGGAGAAAACACCTTGGAGAATTTAACCAATATCTGCTATAATAGTCAAATCCTATCTGCTTTTACTCAAGCTATTTCCAACTCCCTTTGCAGTGTGTGTATGTATATGTGTGTGCATGCACACATATTTTAACAGGGGGGGGGGAGTTGTCCACCTGTACATACTGTTTTTCCTGCGTGACCAGAACCTGTATAGAACGTACCCAAAGAGAGTTCCATCACAGCAGGAAAAAAAGAAGTAGGGGAATTTCTGGAATCAGTAAAACCACCTCCAGCTTCATCCTCCAACATAGCTCTTTATCAGTAGGTAATAAGACAGATAATTTAACTGTACAAGCTCTAATTGGTCTAATTCACTAACTGACCTCTCACCACTTGATTCACTAGTACAATTGAGCTCTGATAAAGCCTTTAATTGTAAATTGCACACAGCTGTGAGCTGCTCCTCATGCTGGCAGAAAAACACTATCATCGGCTGTTTCATCTCTACGACCTGCTAATTTGGAGCATATGTAACTGTTTTTAATGCTGAAGGCTTGACATACCAAAAACAGCAGATGTTGCAGCTGCCCCTGAGACGCTTTATTTAATTCAATTACGTCTTTTGGAGATATGTAAAAAAGCCAGGCGAGAGGCAAGAGGGCAAGAGATTTTTTTTTTATTTAAAAAAAGGGGGAGCCCCTGATTGAGGCCCAGGTGGCTCGATAGGCAAATGATTGGGTGAATGTCTAAATGATCTTTTTAATTGAGTAGACTGACGGCTAATCAGGGTCATGAAGTGTTATCACACTGATGAGCAGAGTGGAACCCTGGGCTGCTCTGCAATTAATGCTGCTTTTGTGAAAGAAAGTGGGGGAGGGGGATTGAGAAGGAAAGATAATGTTATACCATCTGGCAATTGTTTATGATAAAAGCAAGCAGTTTGCTACAAATCCAAGCTAAATGCTATTCAGAGCACTGTTTCTGCAGTTAATGCTGTGCCTGTGGCTCAGAGAAAAATGTGGAGACTAAGCCTTTGTCTAATATTCCCCCAATATTTGAGCCCGTGTGACTCCATTTTGACTTTGCTTATCAAGAAGAACAAAGTTCTGCCTGTGACACTGACAAAAGTTAAGCCAACTCTTGGGGGGGAAAATAAACTGTAATAGCTATATATTGGCTAGTAAGCAAATTCTTGGATGTAACTGTTATCACCAATAAGAGAGGGACAAGAGAAAGGAGTATAAAACTAAGCCAATTCCTGCTACACATATTCAATTGTATATATGTGATATAAACTCTCTAACAGTGAATTTGACTTCTAGTGATTTCACAAATATACTTAGGAACTCTTACACAAACTAATTAACTGATGGTAGTTCTCTTTTATCCACTGGAAGATGAAAATTGCTTCTACAAATTCAACAAACATGATTAAAGTAGAATCCAAATAAACTTCCAAATGACTATAACTCTCAAATCACTAAGCACAGATACAAAATATGTTTTTAGCCTAAAGAGGATAATATCAGCATCACCCCTTATTCTCGCTAAAAATATTGGAAAAGAAGCCAATATCTCTTCTTCCAAACTTGGGTTGGTGTCCTGCTAGGCTGAAATCAAGAACTGAGATATATCTTAGAGAAAGGCTATCAAACTCCTAGCCTGTGGGCCGGATGCGTCATGTGTGGCAATGCCCACGCTCGGTTTAGTGAAGAGGGAAAAAAAGTCCTGATATGACAGTGATGCCGTCATGATGACATGAGTTTGACACCCTGCCTTACAGACTCAACCTCTAATCATCATTATGTGTATTATAAAATATATAGTTAGGCCTTCAGGTATGACAGGTCATTTAACACCCATTCAAAGTTACCATGGAGACCTCCCCAAATGTTACATATAACTCTGCATCAAAGTTATGACACCTGCAATTCACCTGCAGTCATTTGCCCTATGACCAACCACAGAGATGCTACAGCATGCATACCCACCTATTTTTCCCCATAGGAAGTTAGCACTCACCTCTATCTTAGAAAAATGAAATATTTTAGGATACATTAAAAAGGCAGCATATTTCCCCTAAAAGAGAAGTAGAAACTTGGAGAGGTAGAAACTCACCCTTCCATCTTTGTTAATGGGCCATTAAGGCCTGAGCCAGAGTATTCTACATAACAAAGATCTACCTCCTTCAAGCAGAGACATAATACAAATTGTCCAAAGCCCTTTCATTACCTCATCACCAAGCAAGGGTCAACCAAGCCTGGAACTCAAAAGAGAACCTACCAAGTTATCCCTGGGACAACCAATCAGAATGCAAGCTCAAATTCAAATCCCAACAGAGGGCATAACACCTAGAAATTCTCAGCATCTCTTCCCTTTACGTTCAGGAGCTCCAGGGCAATGTGATCCTGTCCACCATTAAACCATCTTTCCAAATGACCTCCATGTTTCCTGTGTCTTTTTCCCCACTTGGAACTGAACCCAGATGGACATTTTTCCAACACCCTCTATCTTGCTACACCAGGTCCCCACAAGCACTCTGTTTTGCTTTGTATCAGGTTCCACAATTCCTCCCATTCCAGTCATTTTTGAAGATATCCAGAACACAATAAATAGGGGTAGGGAAAGCTGCTACCTTGCTGGACCATTACTGGGCCACGTGGCACAATTAAGGAGAAGAAATCCTGCCAGTTTCGTTTTCTTCACTAACCTTGGTTCCAGAAGTGGTATTCAACTGGTTCACACCAGTTCGGGAGAACCGATAGCAGCAATTTGTTGTGGGTCATCGAACTAGTAGAGACTTAATTAGTGTGTGTGTGTGTGTGTGTGTGTGTGTGTGTGTGAGAGAGAGAGAGAGAGAGAGAGAGAGAGAGAGAGAGAGAGAGAGAGAGAGAGAGAGAAAGAGAAGAAAAGAAAAAGAAAGAGCAAGAAAGAAAGAGCAAGCAAGCAGGAAAGAGCAAGAAAGAAAGAGGAAGGGAGAGAAAGAAAGAAAGAAAAAAAATAGGAAGGAAGGGAGACAGTGTGTATGGTGTGTGTGTGTGTGTGTGTGTGTGTGTGAAAGAGAGATAGAGAGATAGAGAGAGAGAAAGAGACAAGAAAAGAAAGAGCAAGAAAGGAAGGAAGGGAGTGAAAGAAATAAAGAGAAAAAAGAAAGACAAAGAAAGAGAAAGAAACAAAGAAAAATAAGAAGAAAGCAAGATAGAAAGAAGAGAGAGAGAGAAAGAGAAAGAGAAAGAAAGAAAAAGAAATAAGAAAAACAGACAGACAGACAGAAAGAAAAAGAAGTAGGAAGGAAGGGACAGAGAGAAAAAAACTCTGTGCTATTATTTCTAATTGTTCCATTATTTATCATATATTAATATTTTACACTGTAGCTACACCTAGAGTGATTTTACTGCCTTTTTTTGCCCAGGTATTTTTCAGGGTTTACATGCATTCAATGTCTATAGTCCAGAGCATAAATACACATGTGTTTAATAGAGTTGAAAGGGACTATGGAGATCTTCTAGTCCAACCCTCTGCTCAGGCAGGAAAACTGAGGATGCCAAACTCTGAGTAGAGGTCCTGGGAAAGGTGTTAGAATAATAGAATAGCACTTAGAAGGGACCTTGGGGGGAACTCTATACCATTTCAGAGAAATGGCTGCCCAGTCTTTTCTTAAAAACTTCGAACGATGGAGTATCCAGAACTTCTGGAGTCAAGCAGTTCCACTGGTTAATTGTTCTCATTTTCAGGAAGCATCTCCTCAGTTTTAGGTTGCTTCTCTCTTTGTTCAGTTTCCATCCATTGCTTTTTGTTTGGCTTCTGGTGCTTTGGAAAATACATTGCCTCCCCTTCTTTCTGGCAGCCCCTTAAAAGCCTGTTGTCTATCACACTCTTGGGCAAAGCATGTGAGCCATTTCCTCCTTTCAGTAGTCCATGAAAGTACATCTATAGTATGTAGATAATAAAGACAAAAAAAGGTTAACAACATTTTTACAGAACTATAGATATGTTGAGGCTGGGTGTGACAAGGAATGGCTGGGAGGTGAGAGACCAGGCGAGGCACCCCTTGACATGAGTGACATTGAGTTGGCCATGCCCACCGAGTCGCAGGCCCTCCAAGCATGCCACCCTGTCACATGACCACCAAGCCACACCCACCAAATAAGCCATGCCCATAGAACTGATAGTACAAATTTTTGAATCCCACCACTGCTTGGTTTCTCTAGCATTAGCAACATCTTGTGATGAAAACAAAACCAGCAGTATTTCTTTTTCTGTTATGTGGCCCTTTTTCTGTTATGTGGCCCAGCAACAGAGCAGCCTTTCACCCCTTATCTACCCTAACTGCCTGAGCTTTGAGGATCTTCAAAAATAAATGTGTGGTTGTGTGGGGAGGGATAGGAAGGAGGCCTATATAGCTTTGAAGAATCAAAGGGTAGGGAAGCAACACATGGGAGATCTCAAGGACTGAGAGGAGGCCTTGAGGTTGAGAGGTCTGATGCAGGTGGATTTTTGGCTGTACTAGTTCTTCCTGGGTCTTCCCCACTTCTGAGTCACCCCTTGCTCTATTTAGCGATTGACACATTTGTTTAACAAATGCATTGGGGAAAGCAAGGAAGGGAGGATCATTTACGAGGTAGTTCACTTAATATTTATTCTAACATCTGAGAATAATGGGCAGTCTCCCTTGCTGTCATAAGTCAAGACTACCTGTATATTATGTTGTCAAAGGTACTTAGAAGATTGTAGCATAGTGAAGTTTACTATGGGTCAGTTCAAATTACTTCTGATAACTTGAGGGAGGAAAATCGGTGACAGTGAGCAAGGAACATGATTTAATAAAAGCAAGTAAACATAAACAAAGAAAGCATGAAGAAAGAAAGAAAAACATGGCTTATAAGACAAGAAATAAAGTGACATGAAAAATGAAGTAAAAGTCAAAGGGGAAAATGGTATCAGAATAATAATGCAGTTATTTCATAGAGAAATATGGAATTATTGAACTTGAAATTATTTATTTAACTATTTATTAAAAGTAAGGGAGCAAATAAAATTTTACGGACAAGTAGAACTTGTATAATGGCCATCGTGGCATGCTACCCACAGTAGCGGCGTGACTATGAATTATTGTAGTAAAACTTATCCAACATATGGCTCAGAATTGCAGTTTGAAGACTAGCTAAAGTCAAGCTAGGATTATATTGCAATGAGATTATAACATTCAAACCAGTTAACATAATAATCCACATATATACATTTATGGTGATATTGTTTTCAGACTTTGGTTTACAGTTTGGTCACCTCATCTAAAAAAGAGAGGGGGGGAAGGAAGAAGGGAAGAAAGGAAAGAGAAGGAAAGAAGGAAAGAGAAAGAAAGAAAGAAAGAAAGAAAGAAAGAAAGAAAGAAAGAAAGAAAGAAAGAAAGAAAGAAAGAAAGAAAGAAAGAAACCCCAAATGGTAGCTCAAAACAGTTCCTGGGACTCCTTAGCTGGAACGAATATGGACAACGGGAGAATGTGAAAAACACAACAATAATGAAATATATGGAAATTATGGATAATGAGAAGTTTTTCTTTCTTACACAGATGACTTTATTAATTAAAATTAAATATAAGGAGATTTGGAACTGATAAAAAAGTAATTTAGATAATATTTAGCTGAATTACATAATTTGCAACCATCAATGAAACAATGATCACCAATATAGGCCAATGTTTCTCAATTTTGAGAAATTTCTGACTGGGAAATTCTGGAAGTTGCAATGCAATCATCTTAAATTTGCAAAGGCTGAGAAATATTGATTAAGACCAGTGGTGGGATTCAATTTTTTTTACTACTGGTTCTGTGGGCATGGTTTGGTGGGTGTGGCAAGGGAAGGATACTGTAAAATCTCCAGTCAGATGTGGTTTTTGTTGGTTCTCTGAACTACTCAAAATTTCTGCTACTAGTTCTCCAGAACTGGTCAGAACCTGCTGGATACCACCTCTGATTAAGACAGTTTCATTCTTCATCTCAACTGAGAATAAAAATCTTTCTCTCCCTCCCCTGCCCTCCTCCTGAGATATTTGTGGTGTTATTCCAGCATGTTATCTATCATTCTATTACAATTAATAGTTTTAAGATTAAAATTCAGAATTTTATTTTTGCATCTCAAAAATTACTTTGTAAGACACATACTTTCATAATAGTAAAGACTAAATGGTGGCCATTCTCTGGTGACGACGTACATCATCTGTTATAGTTATCCACCTGTTGCTATTCCTTACCAGAATCATGACAAAATATATATTATAAAGCACATTGTATTCTCCCCACCACCACTTGAGAATGCCCAGGGAATGCGGACAAATTGTAAATGACTTTAGCACTGGATGGGTGAAGTTAGAAAGTCACTACTGGAAAAGTGGCCAGTATTGCAACATTTGCAGAAATGTGAAATCTGCTAGGTAGTTAAATTGCAATCAGCATATTTGTGTGAAAAGTGCCCATCTGGGTGTCTCATATAAGAATTTGCAAAAAAATCTTTAATTCTGACAAAAAGAAAACTGATTTTACATCTCTAGGAATGAAAAATAATAATAATATCAATTTGGCAAGAAGCCCAACATATGGTCCGGTTGCCAAAATACTGAAGAAGACAGGCATCATTCATTTTATTGCTCCTATAGATTTAAATGTGGCATGTATAAGTTGTATGGTTGCATGCATAAGCCCTATTTGTTTTTGTTAAGTTCGGAAGGTTGGGCTCATGAAGACAAGAGACTCCGGTTCAGTAACAACAGCTCTTTATTTTTCGGCTAGAACAAGCTCAAAAGAATAGTAGCCGTGGTGGCTCTTTTATAGAGCTCGCCGGGGCTTGGTGGCCAATGACATTGCTTCAAGTCTCCCGCGCTTGGTTTCGACCAATCGCGGCAGACTCTTAGTGAGCCAATCATAACTGCCCCAGTTGTCCAATTAGGTAGCGGTTGAAATGGGCCAATGGGAATGCAGGGTTTCAAGTCTGCTAATATGGAATAGTTTTCCTATTGGTGCAGCTTATATCCAATTAAACTAAAGGCTTAATTAAGAGGGATTCCTGATGACATGGAGGCCAATTATCATTCCTTTCACTAGATATGATAAACTTTAGATAGGCAGGGACCACAGTTAATTTAGGAAGTATAAAATAGTACAGTAGATACCGTGTTTCCCCAAATATACAAATTACCCTGAAAAAAAGACCTAGTCCAATTTTGATACCTGCACCCAACATAAGCCTACCTCAAGAATAAGCTCCAGTTAAGGCCTGCCCACTGTCTCATTGTACAAGGTGGGGCAAGATGCAAGCATAAAAATCAAGCTAGGGCAGGGGTGGAAGCTGCCCCATATGCACCGCACTTACTTACCTTAGGACTGTCTCAACCAGGCCTCCCATGCTCTGACACCTGTCATGCCACTGCCCAATTTCTTCAGACGCTTGTGGCCAGATGCCACAGGGTGCATCGCGCCAGTGCTGCCATTCATTGCATTGATGCTGCCACTCAGAGCAGAAGGCCACAGGCCTTGTCATACTGGTGCCACTGCTCATGGCAGAATGCATGGGGTTCATCATGCTGGTGCACCTCTTGCAACAGGATGCCCCAAGGCTCATGTTGGTGCCACTGCTTGCAGGTGTAACAGCACAACACACCACGTAGCTTCCTGCTATGACTGGTGCCACTGGCGCAACAAGCCACATGGAGTCTGGCCACAAGCAGCCATTATGAGCAATAAAGAAGTAATAACAAAAAATAAGTTCACTGACAGTAAAAGTGACTTAGAAATGAGTGCATAACAGATGAATGACAAATTCATAACCCAATATTGGGGAAGGTCTGATGAACAGCAGGCTTATTAGTAGGAAAATTCTGATTCTGCATATTTCCAAAATCCATGTGCTTCTCTTTTACTGGCAAAAGTACTGTTAATCAGGCCCACCCATTCAAACTTAGCTTGCATTGTGTTCTGTTTTTAAAATGACAGTTTTAAGGTTTGTCCTAATTGGAAAGTTAGGAGCAGCATATTTAAAACCATATAGTTAAAGCAGAATAGCAGACTGCTTGCAAATTCAGTCTGTTGAGATTAGTTCTATTTAATAACAGGGATGATTTCTGAATTGGCCTTTATTACAAAGAAATTCGAACATGCAAATTTTATGAAATTCATTGCCTTTTTTATTTTGTCTTGAACTGTATTTTGTGAAGAGCAAGATCTGTGTAGGATTTATGTGTGTGTTTAGTCTTCATCTGAACATTTGGACTCTTGCTTCAAAGTAAACTGTGACTGAAAAAAAGATTGTGAGCTCTTTTCATTTATGCTAATCCACTACTTGACACTTAGAGAAAGGTCATGGAGGAAACAGATCTTGACACTATTGTGACGCAGCCAACTTGGCAAGGACACTTGGCTGGACCCCAGATCTCCTTTACCGTTTGGGTAAAGTATATTTTGAGGAATAGATATAGCTGTATGATAGATAGAATATTCTTTTAATAAACTTATCCTTTGTGTTGAATGTTATGTCTAACTCACCAAGGTCATCAGAGTGTGATCATATCATCAACATTTCCCACAGTGCATTTTTTTAGCTTTAGGTTTGCATTATTATTTCTTCCCCTGTCTAGCTATGGCTGCAGGATATCAATTGCCCAAGAACTTCTAGCAAAGAAATATAGTAATATTCCACCAACTAACTCACATCTGCCTAATAGAGATGGATTTTTAAGAAGCCATTGTAAAACTCTTTCTGTATTATTAGAAAAGAAATCTTAAAAGTATGTGGAAGTGGATTTTAATTCTCTCTACACTGCAAGACCACAAACCAGTTTTGTGCCCTACAAATTTCAGAATTGTTTCAGAATTCATATTTGTTTTCCTACGACTGTGAACCTGAAGGTTAATTATTTCCACGCTGAAAAATGAATTTACAATATTTCATTCTTTAAGACCTTATCCCTGTAATCATAAATCATTCTTCAAATTGGAGTTCTTCAAATTAGAGATGTACAAAATTTATATCTGGAGCTTCAGTTTGAAACCACTTAAATGAAATAATTCATTCCAATGAAGTATCTAAAGATACAATTAAGTATCCAGATTCTAGGTCTTGAACTAAATCTGTCAACTTCAAATCCATTTAAAAATTCTGTAGACTTATGTGTGCATAGGCACACTTACATATAATTGAACAGATGCTTTGATTCACAGATTCAAATCAAATCGAATTGATTGTTTGAAATGAATTGCAACAGGGTAAGGTTCATCTTTCACTTGCTACCTGATCCTTTTCACAGGAAAGGTGAATTTCAGATGAATTTTGGATCATCTGTACTTTACCACTGAGCCATGATTTTTCTCAGTGAAGTCCTATTATATGTGAGCTGTTTTGCATCTGTTTCTAATGGTAAAATCTCCTTAGATACTTTCTACATAATGAAGCTTTTTCCTTGTTACTTTATTTGAGGAAGTCTTTCCTGCCTCTGTGAGGAATGTCAATCAAAATGCCAATTTTCTAAGTTTTTCAAAGCAGTAAGAACTACTTCAGAGTCCCCTAAACACATTAAATTTTGAAGTTAGAAAGCCATCATATTAAAAAATGAATTATGAACTTTCCCATTAAATCTTGTTTAAAAAAAATACATCAATATTTCTCATATGAATGGGAAATTTTTAAAAATGTGAGTTTTGCTGACCAGGATCATGATTTTTCAATTATGTCTGACAGGACAGCTTAAGAATGGTATTCTTATTTTACTGAGCTGCACTCAAGCAAAACCCAATATTGCCCTAGGAGCAGAGTGGTATTCAGCAGGTTCTGACCAGTTCTGGAGAACTGATAGCAGATATTTTGAGTAGTTTGGAGAACTGGCAAATCCCACCTCTGACTGGAGATTTCACGGTATCCTTTACCTGCCATGCCCACCAAGCCATGCCCACAGAACCAATAGTAAAAAAAAATGAATACCATCTAGGAGCACTGCAGAACTATTATTCTTGAAAGAGAATCTATAGCAATGATTTCAGGAAGGATTTGTACTCTTAGGATATTGATTGTCACTCCTCAGATTGCTAGGCAAGTTTCCATACTTTGTTTTCTAGTCCATGCCTAGATGTATTTTCCAAACTGGTTGCTGCTTTTTTTTTTTCATGGATATTCCAATCTGGTTTTCTATTTGTTTTTAAAAGCAGATGTTGCATAGTAATATTAATGTGAGAACTTTAAAGCAAGCAATCCAATCCTAGGATTGGAATCATTGAAAGCAAGCCTAATATTGTTACATCTCTCAGTGATAAGGTTCAGGTGTGATGGGAATTAAAGTTGGAAGTCACAGATTCCCCACAGTTGGTTTAGGTTTGGAGTAAACAAGAGCACCTCATTATTTAGACCTGTCTTAAATAGAGTCAAAATGAACTCACTAACATTTCATCAAAGAAAATAAATATTCAAATACATTTAATCCCCCTTATCGTTACATCAGCTTCCATTTCCTACGCACCATATTTCAAATTGCTGAAATTTTTTTTACTCCTCATTGTTGTGTGCTGAAACTGGTCGCAGAAATTTTGGATGCATGTTCTGTTCAGGTGGGGGCTTGGTTGTGCTCAGGTTAGTCTTAGTTGCTGGGGGATTTGAGTTGGTGAGCTGTGATCTTGCTGTTTGGCTTCGAGTTCGTGGTCATGCTGCATCTTCATAGTGGGTGTCGGTTTGCTTCATGTATGGCTCGGAGGGGTTTGAAGTGGGTAATGATGCAGCTGCATTGCAGCTTCTGGTCCATGGTCGTGTCTCATCTTCTGAGTGGGTGTGAGTCTGTTTTCTACATGGAGGTGTGGTGGTGGCATCTTGTGTGGCTCTCATGGGTGTGGGTCTGGTGTCATTCTTCATGTTAGGTACTCGTCTGTTCATGAGGGCGGGTTTCCAAATGGCTGGAAGGCGGAGGTGTTATCTCGCTTTGTTCATGCTGTGTGGGTGTTTTTCTATCTCTATGGCTTCTCTGATTATTCTGCTGTTGAAGTGTTCGGTTTTGGTGATGGTTCTGGTAAGACTAACCTGAGCACAACCAAGCCCCCACCTGAACAGAACACGCCTCCAACCAATCAGAACACGGCCAACCCCCCAACCAATCAGAACACAGCCAAACCCCCTACCAATGAGAACACACACACACCCAATCAGAACACAGCCAAGCCCCCACCCAATCAAGTCACACCCCCACTAGCAGTTAAAAGGAAGAAGCAGCTGCAATCTCACATAACTCTGAGAAGCACAGAGCCGAAGACAGAAGCCTGAAGATGATGAATGAGACTTCATCGAAACGCTGCCTAGATACTTCAATCTACGCGGAGAAAACCCTAACAACCAAAGATCCACATACAAATACCCGCGAGAACCTCAGAAAACACACACACACACACACACACACACACACACACACACACACACACATATATATGTTGTGATTGGAAGGATCGGTCCTGTTGGGAGTTTTGACTCTGATGACTATTTGATCGTGGATTGACGTCAGAACCAGGAAACGTTAATCTGAAGGGCAAGCCAGTTAATTAGCACGTTGCCTTAATGGGTATAAAAGGACACAGCTGAGCTGGTGCATTTCGCCAGAAACAAAATGATTATTTTGAATGAGGACGTTACTGTAAAGAGCTCTCTGTTTGTTTGAATTTCAAGGGGAGTCCTAACAGTTTCTGCCAGTCGTTATCTTGTTATTTCCTTCAGTTTGATTTGATTGTGAAACAGCTGCTTTATGTTTATTCGTTTGAATTTCCAAGAGGAGACATAACATATATATATATATATATATATATATGTTTCGTGGGTATTACATGTATGGCATTCAGTTTGTTTGATTTCACATCATTAGTTGTGCTTTTAAGTTAGTAGCAATGTTTCAGCAGATGAGATTCTGCTGAAACGATGCTACAACTTTAAAAGCACAACTACAATGACGTGGGAAAATACCCAACAAAGCTGAATGCCACATACACACACACACACACACACACACACACACACACACACAAATCAAACTGTCCACTTAGGTAGCAACACTGATTGATAATCAATTTCACATGCTGTTGTGCAAATGGAATAGACAACAGGTGGAAAGCATAGGCAGTTAGCAAGATATCCCCAATAAAGGAATGGTTCTGCAGGTGGTGACCACAGACCACTTCTCAGTTCTTATGCTTTCTGGCTGATGGTTTGGTCACTTTTGAATGCTGGCGGTGCTTTCACTCTAGTGGTAGCAGGAGACAGAGTCTACAACCCACACAGGTGGCTCAGGTAGTGCAGCTCATCCAGGATGGCACATCAATGCAATCTGTGGCAAGAAGGTTTGCTGTGTCTGTCAGCGTAGTGTCCAGAGCATGGAGGCACTACCAGGAGACAGGCCAGTACATCAGGAGATGTGGAGAAGGCTGTAGGAGGGCAACAACTCAGCATCAGGACCGCTACCTCTGCCTTTGTGCAAGGAGAGACAGGAGGAGCACTACCAGAGCCTTGCAAAATGACCTCCAGCAAGCCACAAATGTGCATGTGGCTGCTCAAACGGTCAGAAACAGGCTCCATGAGGGTGGTATAAGGGCCTGACGTCCACAGGTGGAGGTTCTGCTTACAGCCCAACACCGTTCAAAATGTTTGACATTTGCCAGAAAACACCAAGATTGGCAAATTCGCCACTGGTGCCCTGTGCTCTTCACAGATGAAAGCAGATTCACACTGAACACATGTGACAGATGTGACAGAGTCTGGAGATCCATAGAGAATGTTCTGCTGCCCGCAACATCCTCCAGCATGACTGGTTTGGCAGTGAGTCAGTAATGGTGTGGGGTGGCATTCCTTTAGGGGGCCGCACAGCCCTCCATGTGCTTGCCAGAGGTAGCCTCACTGCCATTAGGTACCGAGATGATATCCTCAGACCCCTTGTGAGACCATATGCTGGTGCAGTTGGCCCTGGGTTCCTCTTAATGCAAGACAATGCTAGACCTCATGTGGCTGGAGTGTGTCAGCAGTTCCTGCAAGATGAAGGCATTGATGCTATGGACTGGCTCGCCCGTTCCCCAGACCTGAATCCAATTGAGCATATATGGGACATCATGTCTTGCTCCATCCACCAACGCCATGTTGCACCACAGACTGTCCAGGAGTTGGGGGATGCTTTAGTCCAGGTGTGGGAGGAGATCCCTCAGGAGACCATCCGCCACCTCATCAGGAGCATGCCCAGGCATTGTAGGGAGGTTATATAGGCACGTGGAAGCCACACACACTACTGAGCCTCGTTTTGACTTGTTTTAAGGACATTACATCAAAGTTGGATCAGCCTGTAGTGTTTTTTTCCACTTTAATTTTGAGTGTAATTCCAAATCCAGACCTCCCTGAGTTGCTAAATTTGATTTCCATTGATAATTTTTGTGTGATTTTGTTGTCAGCACATTCAACTATGTAATGAACAAAGTATTTAATAAGAATATTTCATTCATTCAGATCTAGGATGTCTTATTTTTGTGTTCCCTTTATTTTTTTGAGCAGTGTATATTCTACATGTAAATCCATTGAGCTTACACATAGAAACAAGGGCTAATTAAGAGAGTTAATTCTAAACAGCATGCTGAATATACAATTTGAAGCTGTAAGATGTAGGTTACTTGGTCAAAATGTTGCTTTCATTTAATAATTAGTGATGTATCATTCTTATCAGGAGTAAGGACTGTGATGGTTGTGGGCATTAGTATATTTCCAGGCAATTTGCTTGTTGTCAATCAGGGTCTCTGCTTTTCAACTTGCAAGAGGTTAATTATTAGCTTGCCTGCTGCAAGCAAAATTAACTACCACCATCATTGTTTTTACAGAGTTGGAAGGTACCTTGTAGGTCATCTAGCCAACACCCACCCACCCATCCAAGCAGGAGACCCTACACCATTTCTGACAAATGGCAGTCCAATCTCTTCTTGAAAGCCTCCAGTGATGAAGCTCCCACAACTTCTGAAGGCAAGCGGTTCCATTGGTTGATTGTTCTCACTGTCAGAAAATTTCTCCTTATTTGTAGATTGAATCTCTCCTTGATCAGTTTCCATCCATTATTCCTTGTCTGGCCTACATGTGCTTTAGAAAATAGCTTGATCCCTTCTTCTCCATGGCAGCTCCTCAAATATTGGAACACTGCTATCACCACTATTCCCTGGTCCTTCTCTTCACTAGACTATACATGCCAAGTTGCTGTAACCATTCTTCATATGTTTTATTCTCCAGGCCTCTTGTATTTTGTTGGCACTACATGGTAGACCAGACTAAGAGACTAAGAGCTTATAGATCAAGAAAATATTTGAAAGTGGCATTTTAATAGTAACAACCTCGCAAACTGTTTGGGGTGTGTTTATAGAAGTCAGCAGGATGAGTGAATCATGGTTTCTTAAATTCAACTAATTTCAATGGATATATGGTCAAACTAAGACCCAACTGTTTTTCTTTGGAGTCCTAAGTTGTTATTTATTTATTTGATTTATATTGCTGCCTATTCGCCCATGGAGATTCAATGTAAAATCATATTTAAAACAAAAAAGAACAACAAAAACAATAAGAACTAACAAAAAGAATCAAATAAATTAGTAAAGTACAGTAGAAAAAAATTTGGGAAAACAAAAAACAAAACAAAAACCAAATCCCATTCCCCACCCTGATGACAGCACTATACAGTTATACAGGTAATATTGTCTTTACCGGTGGTAATGATAAAATTATTTGCTTTAAAAAACACGATCAACTCAGGAAACTCAGTTTTGACAATTGCTGTACAAACTGAATTTGAACTTTACTGTGCATATTCTCTAGAGTAGACCCACTAGATTTTTTTTCAAATGTAATCCCATGTAAGTAATGTTAAGAGCTTTGATACAGGTCTTTTCCTTTGACACTTAAGTGGAAAAATGCCCAATTTATAAATATGTCATTATTTTTCCTTCACAGGAAGGAAATGCTAAAATATAAAACAGTGTTTGTATCCTTTCTTCTTTAATGTCAGATTTCTTTTTTCAAAATCTCCATTGACAATTTTCCAGATGTTTCTTTCTATTTACAGTTTTGAAGAAAGTTAGAAACTCCTCTATTTGAAAAGTCAAAGTTCTCCATTCAGCAGCTCAAACATTCCGCTTAGAACTATCAAATTGCAGATAGAATATCGATCCCTCACATTGGTGGGGTTAATACAACTATATTTTAACTGTAAACATTGTAGGCAATTATTCAAACTTTTTCCTTTTTTGTAATTCTAAGAAAAACATCTTCCATTAGAATCGTCAGTGTAATTACTGTCAGGGCCCAGTTCTCTTATGAAGATGAAAATAACAAGAATATTAAAGGTCTTTGATTAATCTGCTCTGAACTGTTTAACAATGATGCTGAATGAAACGCCAATGTTTGAGAGTAATGGAGAAAAAGTGACTTCTTTTACTGAATTTGAAAATTGATCCTTTTTTAGAGTTCATTTCTGTTTACAGCTAAGGTTGAGCTCAAACCGATCCAGGTTAAGTTAAGTTAACTGACATGGAAAACACATCTGAAGCATATTTAAAAGCCCTGACATTTTTTTTCTTAGAGGAAATGGAGAAAAAAATCCTAAGATATGTGCTTATTTTCTAAGCAAGCTTCTCTTTCAAAGAGATTGTCCCACATATCATCACAAAATATAAGGTGCACAAATGCATCTTTTGAAGTCTTGTTTAAGAAGATAATGTTCTAAATTGTTCATTTACTGACAATTCAGACAATTCAGAATTACAGCATCCATTTTCCACTCTAACCATCATTATATTATCTCCATAGTCACATGATCAAAATTCAGGGACTTGGCAACTGATTCGTATTTATGACAGTTGCAGTATCTTGGGGTTTATGTGATCACCTTTTTGCCTTTGAAAGGCAAAGTCAATGGAAAAAACAGATCAGGTTAACAACTGTGTTGCTAAACTAACAACTATAGTGATTCACTTAACAATTGTGGCAAGAAAGGTCATAAAGTGCAGCAAAATTTCCTTAACAAATGTCTCAAAATTTTGGGCTCAATTGAGGTCTTAAGTCAAGGACTACCTGCATTAACTTTTTGACATGGTCCCAGAACATATATATAATCCTAATCCTGGAATATTTTATTTCATCATCATGACTAATTCACAATTCTCTTTGCAATTAATTAGCAATAACAATAATTAAACCTGGTGCTAGATAATTCTGTAAATTACCTTTTTATCAGTGTAAATACTTATTTCCTCACAGTAGACTTTACTTGTAATTTCATGAGCTGACCCTATTACTACTAGTAGAAGCAATAGTGAAGGAAAATCCTTTTAGGTAATTAAAAACAAACAACAAGAACAGAACAAGTAGCATTTCAAATAGCAATTGATATAAATATCCTTTCTACAATTTTTTTTAAATGTGCAGTTAAATTACAAAAGTCATGTTAACTAAATAAAATATTCACTGGTAGATGAAGGGTTAATATGAAATATCATGATTATTCTGGGGAGTTTAGTGGCATATTTTGGTTTCTCCTTTATATTCAGAAAAGTATAAAAGTTTAGAGCTCATTGTGAGCAAGCCTGCTTATTTTTAATTTAAGCTTGGACAAAGCAGAAGGGAGGGAGGCATCTTCCGATAGTTTTTCCTATTGTGAAGGTCTCAGACTTTTTATTTGGATCCTTGAGTCATATCCCAGCCAGTCAAGGTCATGTCTTGCAGTCTGCTGGCCATATCAGAGATGCAAGGTCATGGTGCCATATTTTGATGAAAATTATGGGGTTATTGTTAGTTTAGAGTTTCTGAAAGAAAATATTCTGTGTAATGTTGAAAACTTGCTCACTCTTGGGGTAACTGCTGTCATTATTAAGGAGCTCCCGAGAGCCTGTAAGTGATTTGAATATTGCCAGGTATGTATGCTTTTTATTTCATGCTATTAACATTGATTGTTTGAGCTACTATTAGAGCTTAATAACCCCTTATTTACAGCAGTGTTCATTGTCTCTGGATCCAAAAGAACCAGTTATCTGGTTCATTGCCTTGACATTTAACAAAACAAAACTCATCATTTGTGACAAAATGAGATCCAGTGACAATGCCTTGGTTCTGGGAAAGGAAATCTGCTAAACAAGGTGATAGTGCCCAGAATGAGAACTCTAGTTTTCCCATCACAAGTATCTGGGGGGCAGTTACTCAAATATTGAATTGGGTGACCTCACCAGTATCAGACCAGCAAGAGTTGACATAATTTTGAGACCTGGTTCCTTAAAAGCTCCTTGGAGAAAGGTGGAGCTACAGGCTGAAGAAATTACAGCTGATAAAGTTCAGCAGCACCTCCCGAGAGCAGCACTGGAAGGAACCCAAAGGACGGGGGAGTCAAGAGAAGAACGAGCTGCAACTATGGGTGCTTGGTTTGCAAAATTAACGAAGAAACAACCAATATCCAATACTTGCCAAGTTACAACTCTCATCTCAATGCCTGAATGGATTCCAGAAACTTGGGATGAAAGTACGTGGAATTCTGACAAAGAGGAGTCCAGTTTGATGGAGAAGAATGAAGGAGGTGAGAACGTTTGGACAACTAAAGTACAACCTTTGGTCACTAATAAATCTAAGGGGCCACCTGGCAAATCACAGGCTGTTCAAGCAACACAGACTGTGATAAATTATTCTGCCCTGGAACTAGCTGACATGTTTATGACTAATAGGCAGAAGCCAGGAGAGAGGCTGAGCCAGTGGTTAGTGAGAATGTGGGATCAAGGAGCAACTAGTCTTCATTTAACTGGAAAAGAGTTAGTTAAGTTGGGAGCATTATCTGAAGACACCTTGATTAATCAATATTTGAGTTCACGTAATGTTGCTGATGCAGGCTCTTTATTTGATTGGTGTATACTGGCTATACAATACAAATACCCGGCTGCTATGAACTGGGAAGAACAGATGCCTTTATGGGACTCCACTGCAGAAGCCACGGGTCAATTAAGAGAAATGGCAATGCAAGAAGCCGTTTATGAGGCAAAGTTTATGGGACCTGACACTCAATGTCTCACAGATGGGATGAAAGATCGCTTAATAAAACGAGCCCCTTCCTACCTGCATGGTACTTTGCTAACATTGCTGGGTCCAGCACAAGGGATTTCTGTGGGGGAAGCTGTGTTGCTGATAGGGCAATTAGAAGATGTTCCAAGAGAAAATGCTTTCAAACCTCTTACCCGAGTGGCTAAAAAGAAAGACCATTTTCAGAAAAAAAAATTCAAAAATAAAATCTCACGAAGACAAATGTTTATGGAACTTCTTAAAGAAGGTGTGCCAAAAGCAGATTTACATTGCCTTTCAAACTTAAAGTTGTATAAAATGTGGAAGGGAAAGTGTGTCACTCGTAGAAAAAGGTTCCAAGAAAATGCACAGCTGAAGAAAATTATCCCAGCTGTCCCATCAAAAAAGCAATTGCATCATTCTCTTCCTAGAAGAAAAATTGGAGAGTGGAAAACATCTCAGCCTATACATTGTCGATATGATGCAGCTCCAGTGAAGATAATAAAGGAACCTAAGCCTGGAGACCAACGCCCTTATTTGCAATTAACAATTTTCTGGCCACATAAGAGAGCACAACAAGTAATGGCCCTTGTTGACACAGGGTCACAAGTGACACTCATATATGGAAATCCTGCAAGGTATCAGGGAAAAACTGTGTATATCAATGGATATGGAAATGGAAAAGAGCGCACCATGCAGGTGCAGATGAAACTGGCTTTGGGAGAGTCATCCCCCATTATGGCAAAAGTAATGATCTCTACTGCACGTGAATATATCATTGGAATTGATTTATTGAAAGGGCGGGAGTTTCATACATCAAAGGGTCGTTTTGTCTTTGGAATCTGAGCTATTACATGAGAAAAGCAAAATAAGAACTTCGAAAACCTGAAGAGCTGGTAAATTTAAAACAATACAATATGGGGGGGGGAAGTGGGGGGGGGTATAAGGATACAGGGGCTTTTGGGAGTGGAAATGTTAAGGCCAACAATCTCTCCTTTTAATTTCTCTGTTTGGCCTCTGAAAAAGCCTTAAAGAGCGTAGAGAATGACAGATTACTTTTATTTAAATAACCATTTTTCACCACTGGCAACAGTACCAGATATGGAACTCTGTAGAATATACAGGAAAAATGCTGGGACATAAATGCATTTATGATTAAATTTAAATACATTTAACCAATGCATTTTTTCCCGTTTCAATTGACTCAAATTTTCAAGATTAATTTGCATTTATTTGGGAAGCAGACCATGTAACTTTTGAGGTTTTTGTTACAAAGGTATCACTCCACCTGAGTGTACCCCTATTCATGGAAATCCTACAAGATTTCAAAAATCCACAACTTAAATAGATGGCTCTAGGGGTTTTAGTTTCCCAGAATAGCATAACAGCAACCTAAAAGAAATTATTTTAATCTGTTAAACTACCAGGACTGGGGATTGGCTGCTTCCTACTTTAGTGTAAAAGCATTTGTGATAAATGGGCTGGATTTTAAGTCCTTTACCAGAATAACACTAGCATTTTTGTTACTCCTTTCCTGCAGCTGTTACTCTTTTCCTGCAGCTGTTACTGTTAGGAAAGGTGATTGTTCTTCTTGATAATAGTTTGCTTATTGCTTATCTGTTGTACAGGTCATAACAGGGCTTTGAACTATATTTTTCACCAATCTTCACCCATTTTGCAACAAGAACCCACTATTGGCTCTAATGCAAGAAATTTTTCTTTGATGGCAATAAATGTGATTCATAAAGAAAACAAGGGAGGGGGGAATAGCTTCACATCTTAATTTTTAAACTCTGCAAGGATTAAGAGGAACATCTTGATTTTTATTTGAGTAAACATTGATAGAGCCTCCAGGGGTTGGAATGGTCTATTTGAAAAAGTTTGTAAGCAACTTCAGAAACAGTATTTTAAGTATGCATATATTTTCTTCTACTCTGCTTGACAAGTTTTGATTTTGAAAAATTATGAGAATTTAAATCATATTTAAAGGTTGGGTTTTTTGCAGTTTAATTATATAATGTAATCTTTATCTAAACAGAAAATGCAATGGATTGTTTATGTTTTGTCTCAAGATTGCTGTCAGGTATTGTAATGATTATGCTAATCTTTGAAGATTTAACTTTATTGCAGAAGTAGACAACTGATCTGAAAACACCTGAGGGTGGGCAGTTAATCCTAATGAATCCAAGGACCAGATAATGGTAGAAAAAAAATAGTAATATTGTCAGGACATCATTATACCATAGTTAACAAGGTAAAGCATTTCCCCCTTATCTGCATAGTGAAAATGGAAGGGAAGGTTACAAAATTGGAAAGGTGTTTTCAGACAGGTAAAACTTTCAGTTCAATAAGTTGTTCAGAAGTGCAGAAATGTGGATTTCCTGTTGGAAAAGCAATAGCTGATACTTTACTATGCACCACTACATATGGAGGGAATCACAGATAAAACAACCACCCAGTAAATGAGGGGATTAGTGACTCCACAACAGAAAATTATTGAGATCAATCATATTCCTGGAAAAGCCTAATAACAAGTCTATCATTCATCAATTACTCAGGAAAATAGTGAATGCTGGGAAGAGGCATTTAGTAAAACTACCTTTGCCTTCCCCTTTGCAAACCATTTGAATGTCCCTTGAAGGCTTTGGCTTTAATATTACAAAATAATTGGACTAAATCTCTGGACCTGTAAAACTGTGGCCTAACTGCACCATGACCAGATTTCCCTCAAGTCTTGTCAGACTGTAAAGGGAATCGAGGTATTAAGCAGTATAATAGGCCTAGATTACAGAAGAGAATCCCTATACAATAGAGCACGGGGGTCAAACTTGCTGTGTCACATGACGTTATACAAAGTTTTCCCATTGGCAGAGCTGGCATGGGTGTGGCTTGCACGTGATACATCCCGCCCACCAACCACCAGTTTGACACCCCTGTAATAGAGGGAAACCAGTTCACTGAAAGATGAGATTGACTTGCTTGGCTAATTCTAAAAAGTTTTTTTTTTAAAAAATGCCCAGTAGAGGAGATGGATAAACAAACAAAAATACCTTAAAGGGTGGATTTACTTCCAGAGGAAGGAAACTACATAAAACCAGAAGGAATGTTAGCAAAATAGTAAAGCTATTGTTTCCAACTGTTTTCTGCCTCCCTGATAAAATAAAAAAAAAATCTGTTTTTGAGCTGGCTAGTATTGCAGTAGCTTCTGTAGATCATAAGGATCACAAAGCTAGCATGAGTATGCCTCAATAAATTATTGCTATAATTGTTGGATTTATTTTATTTTACCAGTACATGTCATGAGTACTTGAACACAATCCATGCAGCCGTAAATCTGTGACCTTCGCCTACTATCAGCTGCTTAAGAAGGAATGTGACTTTAAGCAAGAGTTCTGTGTGTTCATCCGTTATCCGCAGTTCAAGGAAAAATGAAGTTGTTGGAGAAGTTTAATAAAGTATTTTCGGAATTGAATCCAACTATTTTCGGAATTGAATCCAACTAATCCAATGTTGTAAATTTGTCATAGCACCCAATAATTGATTTTCTAATGACTATACTGTTTTGATGTATATTTTGTATTTTGAAGTTGATCGTATAAGTATAGAATTTATTATTTGAAAATCTGGAATTTATACAGAACAATTATATGAAGGAAAATTCAAATATGTTGGGGTAAAATGAGTGGTATTGCGGAAGACCATTGTTTATTTCGAGGAGGTTAGAGACATATTTTGATTTTTTCTTCATTTTAAGAAAACTGTTAAAAGATTAGAACTCATTCCAAATCTGGCCTGATTGTTTTTCATTCTTTAGTGGCTAAACAAATGACCGGAAGATGGGGAATCTTTACATAACTTTATTTTTTTTCTGCTATAGAAATCTCAGTCTTTCTGGTTCCTATTTCATATGCCAACCAGTGGAAATTCAAGTCTTGGGATCTCCTGAGTCCTGACCATATTAGAGACAGGAAGTTATGATGCTACATTTTGATAACAACTGCAAAAACTTTTTTATTAGTAGAAAGCTTCTACAACAAAATCTGATGCTTAGTTTTCTTGAAAACTGGCCACTCTTGAGACAGTTCTGCTATCACTATTCCTGGCAGCCTGTAAGAGATTGCTTACTATATATTATGTTTATCTTATGCCTTTAATTTTGTTTAAGTTAATAATAAATTATAAAATACCTTTATTTACTGGTATGCTTATTGTGTCTGGATCAAAAAGAACCGATTGTCATATTTAATTAAATAAATTTGTATGCTACTCATCTCACTGGAAATGACCCTGGGAAGCTTATAGACATACAATTAAAATACATGTAAAATATCAAAACAATAAATATCATTCTTAACATTAAAATTCAGTTAAAGTAACACTCACCTGATGGAAAGTGAGGGAGCGAAGTTTCCACTGGGAGGAGGTGGGGCTGTTCTCTATTCCAGTAAAGGTGAAGGTTCCCCACACACATATGTGCTAGTCATTTCCAACTCTTGGGGGTGATGCTCATCTCTGTTACAAAGCTGAAGAGCCAGCGTTGTCCAAAGATGTCTCTGTGGTCATGTGGCCGGCATGACTAAATAGCAAAGGCGCACGGAATGCTGTTACCTTCCCACCAAAGTGGTCCCTATTTTCCTACTGCATTTTTACCTTCCAGCCCTGGATTGCTGTGCTGTTTCAAATAATCTTCTGAAGCTGCATCTAGTGCCAGGGTTTGTGGTCCTTCTTTCCTCTCCTTTTTTTCTCCCTTCCTTCCTCCCTCACTCCATCCTTTCCTCCCTCCCTCACTCTATCCATCCATCCTATCCATCCATATCTCATTCCCTTTCCCTTCCCTTCCTGCTTTCTCCCTTCCCGCCCTTTCTTTCTCCCCTTTCTCCCTCCCTCTTTTTCTTTCTCTCTTTCTTTATCCCTTTCCTTCCATTCTTCCCCCTTCCCTCCCTTCCCTCACTCTTTCTTTTTCTTTCCTTCCCTATTCCCTCCCTTTCTTTCTCTCTTTCTCCCTCCCTTTCTCCCTTCCCTTCCTCCTTTTCTTCCTTCCTCCCTCCCTCCCTCTTTTCTCCTTCCCTCCCTCCTTCCGTCTTTCTTTCTCTTTCTTTTTCCCTTTCCTCCCTCCCTCCCTTCCTCTTTCTTTCTTTCTTTCTTTCTTTCTTTCTTTCTTTCTTTCTTTCTTTCTTTCTTTCTTTCTTTCTTTCTTTCTTTCTTTCTTTCTTTCTTTCCCTTTCTTATTTCCCCCTTCCCTCCGTTTCTTTCTCCCATCCCTCCCTCCCTCTTTTTTTTCTTTCTCCCCTCCCTCTTTTTTTTTCTTTCTTTCTTTCTTTCTTTCTCCCTTCCTTCCCTTTCTTTCTTTCTCCCTCCCTCCCTCCCTCCCTCCTTCTTTCTTTCTTTCTCTCTCTCTCTCTCTCTCTCTTTCTCCCTTCCCTCTCTTTCTCCCATCCCATCCCATCCCCTTCCTTCCTTCCTTCCTTCCTTCCTTCCTTCCTTCCTTCCTCCCTCCCTCCCTCCCTCCCTCCCTCCCTCCCTCCCTCCCTCCCTCCCTCCCTCTCCCCTCTCTCTTTCTTTCCTTCCTTCTTTCTCCACATCCCCCTGCCCTGTTTTGGGTTCAGGAGAGCCAAAACGGGGCACAGAGGGGACACGCTGCATCCCTTGTGCTAAACCGCCCACACCCTATTTTGGGCCTAGCAAGCATCCCTAGTGTTATGTCCCTGGAACTCTAAGGAGTTCCCACTCAGGTCCGTTTGCGTTGCGGGGGTGGCTGCCCCCTCGCTCATTGGTTGGTTCTCCCCAGCAGCCAGCTATAAAAGCAGGCTGCGGGGTCCAACCAGTCGCTGATCGCTGCGAGCCAGTTCCAGGCTTGGCTAGCACGTTCAGTCCTTTATTATCACAATAAAGTATTTGTTGCACTCATGCTCTGGTTCAGCCTCTCATTACCCAAACTTAACACTGGCGACGAGGATGGGATGGCTACCAGAAGCACAACACAACCGCTGAATCACTAGCCGCCGATCCGTAGCCAGAGAGAACGATTGGCAGGCGATAAGAGCAAACGCTGATCCGCAGCCAGAGAGAGCGGTCAGCAAGCAACGAGAGCGAACGCTGATCCGCAGCCAGAGAAAGCGGTCAGCAAGCAACGAAAGTGAGAAGCGTCTGTAGCCGCTTGTTAGCCAAGCTACAGGGAAAGTGAAGTGCTGCGAGCCGCAGCCGCTCGTTTCTTTAGGCGCGAAATTCAAACGGCTGTCATTTGAATTTCTGCCCTAAAAGTACAGCGCGGTGCTGTAATTCAAAGTCACTGACGCCCACGCAGGCGCGAATTTCAAAACGCTGCCAACGGCCGGCAGCCTAACCTCGTGTTTATCCCAGAGAGAGAGAGAGGGTTGTGAAAAGCCTCTCCAGAGCTGAAATCACTTGCCTGCCACAGGCACTAGAACCCTTCTGCTGCTGCCCCAGAGAGATTTTTCCAACAGATTATACAACCGATTTCCTCACTATGAATTCCAATCCAGTCTTCCCAGCGTTCAAGCCGGATGAGGAGAAGTGGGAGTCATACAAGAACCGCTTTAACCATTACATCGACGCAATTGGGCTGGCTGATGCAGGGGAGCACCAGAAAAAATCATATTTCCTGATCTACTGTGGAGCCATCGTCTTTGACACTGCCACAGCACTCGTGGCTCCACGTGAGTTAAAAAACGTTCCATGGTCAGAACTGTTAGAAATCCTTACTAACCACTATTCTCCCAGACCTTCACAGATTGCCAGGCGATTCACCTTCCGTATGAGGAAACAATCAGACAAAGAGACCATCAACCAGTACTTGGCCGCCCTCAGGACTGCAGCACTCCATTGTGGGTTTGGAACCTACCTGGAGGACATGCTCCTCGATCAGCTAGTCTGCGGAGTCAAGGATCTCCACCTCCAAAGGCACCTACTTGCTAAGAAGGACCTCAACCTCGCACAAGCCGTCGAGGAGGCCCTGGCAGCAGAGCTGGCAGCACACTCAGCCACCGAAATCCAAGGTCCTACTTCCAAGCTAATGGCAGTTCCAGTCCACTCCGAGGAGGTGGTCATAGAGGAAGGACCCAGTGATGAAACCGACATCCACCGCCTCACCAACGCCAGGCAACCGCAGGTAGGAGCCAAGCAAGAAAGCATCAGTCCACCCAAGCACATCACCCTGTGCCTATCCTGTGGTGGATCTCACCCAAGGGCCACCTGCAAATTCAAAGGAGCCACCTGCAACACCTGCCACAAAAAGGGGCACATCGCGAGAGTCTGTCAAGCCTCTCACAACTCGGCACAAAGGCACCCTCCCTTCTCACATTCTGGACCTCAGAGGCAAGTATTGAACTGTCGCACTCACCACCACGCCAAACACACTTGCCATACCATTAGTAAAATCTCTCTCTCCGTTTTGTTAGAAGGTAAACCTTGTCGCATGGAGGTTGACACAGGGTCAGCGCTCTCAATTATCTCGTGGAGCACCCTCAAGAGGCTACAGCCCAGTCTATCAAGAAGCCGGCTCCAGAAGTGCCAGTTTAGCCTGAAGGACTACCAGGGGAAGGACATTCCTGTAATCAGCAGAGGCAAGTTCCTTGTCAATTTTAAAACTTTCAAAGGTCACCTACCTCTAGTGGTAGTTAACGGCAACCTCCCCGCACTCTTGGGGCTTGATTGGTTTCCCCATCTCGGCCTAGGACTAACAGGAGTCCATGCTGTCTCAACCTCTGACACTGACTCCTTATTCGCTGACTACTCAGATGTATTCAGCGATGAACTGGGGTGTTATAACGGTACCCCTATCTCATTCTCAGTCGACCCCAAGCAGTCCCAATCAGGCTAAAACCGCGAAGAGTCCCATTCGCTATTTGGCCTAAATTAGATGCAGAATTGGATAAATTATTAAAACAAGGGGTCATTGAGCCAACAGATTTCGCCAAATGGGAGACGCCCATTGTCACACCCTCAAAAAGACGGTAGCCTGAGAATTTGCTCGGACTACAAAACCACAATTAATAAGTTTTTACAAGTTAGCGCTTACCCAGTGCCCGTCATTCAGCATTTATTACACACTTTTGAACCTGGCAGCATTTTTGCCAAATTGGACATGTCTCAAGCGTATCAACAGTTCCCTGTTGACAATCAAACAGCGGAACTCCAGACCATTGTCACCCACAGGGGTGCTTTCCGGTGCAAGCGTCTCCAATTTGGCGTAAGTGTTGCCCCAGGCATTTTTCAATCCCTCATGGAGCGGATTTTGCAGGGCCTCCCTGGTGTAGTACCCTACTTCGACGACATCTTAGTCTCGGCCAGGGACAGACCCCAACTCTTCCAGAGAGTTCGAGCAGTGTTAGAGAGGTTCAGACAGCATGGCCTCAAATTAAAAAAAGAAAAATGTGCCATTGCCACTAGACAGGTGGACTTTCTGGGTTATAAAATTGACGCCTCAGGCATTCACCCCTGGAGTCCAAGGTTAAGGCAATTCACGAGGCACCCACTCCAACCTCCAAAGCAGAACTGCAGGCCTTCTTGGGGCTATTGAATTTTTATGCATCCTTCCTGCCCCATAAAGCATCAGTGGCAGAACCCCTGCACAGACTGTTGGATAAAAATCGCCTTGGCACTGGGGTCACAAAGAAGACTCCGCTTTCGCGCCGTCAAATCACTACTCACGTCAGAGGCGGTCCTTATTCAGTTCGACCCCAACCTTCCATTAGTGCTAGCAGCAGACGCATCCCCTTTTGGAATTGGGGCAGTGTTAAGCCACAGGCTCCCCAATGGCTCCGAGGCTCCCATCGCTTTTTTTTCCAGGACGCTCTCTGCGACAGAGCGAAATTATAGCCAAATCGATAAGGAAGCTCTAGCAGCTGTCGCAGCAGTGAAGAAATTTCACGAATTTCTCTTTGGCCACTTTTTCGAGCTGGTCACGGATCATAAGCTTCTCCTGGGTCTACTAGCTGGGGACAAACAGACCCCTCAAGTCCTGTCTCCTAGAATGACGAGATGGACCCTTTTCCTAGCGGCATACTCGTATAGACTCATACACTGTCCAGGTAAAACATTGTCCCACGCAGACGCCCTCAGCCGCTGCCCCCTGCCGGCTCCAGCTGAAGACCCTGCACCGGTCCATGCTATCTTTGAGGTCACGCAATTGGACCTCCCCATCACTGCCCTGACATTGCGGCCAAATCCAAGACTGACACAACGATCGCCCAGGTACTGGACTGGGTGAGGAGGGGGTGGCGGGCGGTGATGTTGAAACCAAATTTACACCTTTCAAGACCTGCCTACAGGAATTATCCAGTTTGCAGGGCTGTTTGCTGTGGGGCACTCGAGTGGTCATCCCGACCTCACTGCGTACCCGAGTTCTGGAGGCGTTGCACGAGGGGCACCCTGGCATCGTCAGAATGAAGGCATTAGCACGCAGCTACGTATGGTGGCCGGGCCTCGACGAAGACATCATCAGATGGGTAAGCTCCTGCCATCCCTGCCAGGAATCCCATCCAGCCCCTCCAATTGCCACCCCCACTAAGTGGGAAAGCACCAGCACTCCGTGGTCCAGAATTCACATCGACCTAGCCGGCCCGTTGCACGGAAAAATGTTTCTGGTGGTCGTGGACTCCTACTCTAAGTGGATTGACGTGGCACAACTGTCCACAACCACCACACTAGCGATTACCAAGGTATTAACTCGCCTGTTTGTAACACACGGGCTTCCAGACTCTATTGTTTCCGACAATGGCCCCCAGTTCGCATCAGCCGAGTTCAGCCGTTTCGCTGCCAACCTGGGCATCCGCCACATCTTCACGGCCCCATTTCATCCTGCCAGTAACGGATTGGCTGAAAGAGCCGTTAGGACCACTAAAGAAGCTCTAGCTAGGTTCAGCAAGGAAGACTGGCACCACAAACTCTCCCGTTTCCTGATGAGCCAGCACTCAACCCCGTGCACAGTCACTAATAAGTCCCCAGCTGAGCTCCTGATGGGCAGACGCCTGTGGACTGTATTGGACAGGCTTCACCCACATTACTGCCCTGACTCTCCCCTCGCTTCCACATCGGGGGTTAGGCATTTTGTCTTACAGGAATCCGTATTCGCGAGGAACTTCGCTGGAGACCCTCTGTGGATCCTGGGCGAGATCGTGGCCATCACCGGACCCAGGTCATATCGGGTCAGACTGGAGGACGGCCGAGTCTGGAGAAGGCACCTGGACCAGCTGCGGAGGTGCCACAGCACTCTCGTCAGCAGTGACTCAGAATTACAGACCGGGGCGAGGCCACAGCATCAACCCCACATCAGCACCAATTCCGGTGACCTGCTTACACCAGCAGCCGATCCAGGGAATCCGAACACGGACAGCGACGTCCAGATGGCTGACCAGTCCGAACCAGTCAACGGGAGCACGTCCCCAGTGACCAGCCCTACGAGTCCCGAGCCAACCCGAACCGAGGGACGCATTCGTGACTCTCTACCGATCCTGCCTTCCCCTACAGACTCTGAACTGACAGACAACCCACCAGAGTTGCGCCGTTCTGGGCGCCAGCATAAACCTCCTGTCTACCTCAAAGACTATGCGTGTTCGCATCTGGGGGAAAGGGGTGTTATGTCCCTGGAACTCTAAGGAGTTCCCACTCAGGTCCGTTCGCATTGCGGGGCGGCTGCCCTCGCTCATTGGTTGGTTCTCCCCAGCAGCCAGCTATAAAAGCAGGCTGCGGGGTCCAACTCAGTCGCTGATCACTGCGAGCCAGTTCCAGGCTTGGCTAGCATGTTCAGTCCTTTATTATCACAATAAAGTATTTGTTGCACTCATGCTCTGGTTCAGCCTCTCATTACCCAAACTTAACACCTAGAGCCTCAGAAGAGCCAAAATGCGATGCAGGGCAGTGCACCATACCCCCATGCTTTGTTTTTTGCCTAGCAAGCATTCCTGGAGCCTCAGAAGAGCCAAAATGGAGTGCAAGGGCCATGCCACCCACCCTCATACCCCGTTTTGAGCCTAGGAGATCTCTGTGCTCTTACCTGTGAGCCAGAATGGGGTGCGTGGGGACTACTGGAAGGGACAAATTGGGGTAGGGTGGGTCCAGCTGGTCATTGGAACTACTGGTTCGCCGAGCTGGATATAAAATTAACATTCAGTTAGCTCTAACCAGCCCAAACCAGCTGAATTCCTGGATGGGACAGGGATTTAATTTATACATGATTGTACTATAACATTGAGGACCTGTCATTCTCAGGTCCAAAAGGATTAAACTGTTCCCAGATAACTGGGTGAGACTTTTTGATAGGCATCTTAAATGGTCTCATGTGGGAATGAATCCAAACAACTTTGGATCAGGTATTCAACAAATTCCTCTGTATAGTTCTGAAGATGATCAAACAAGCCCTTCGCTCCTACATGGGACCAGGTAATCCTGAGCAGAACTGCTCACCAGCAGGTTGCAAATGAAATAAGGGCAGAGAAATAATGGCAGTCCTTAATAGCAGCATTCAGTCATGTCCAGTTGGCTTCATACTTCTCCTCTGTGAACCATGGAGGTAGTCAAGAGGGATGGATCAAGACAGGATGCACAAGCATGATCCTACTCAAAGTCTCAGCTGCTCTTTGGTTCCAGGACATAACCACAATGTTATCAAGGCATCAAAGCCCCCAGGATAGTCCCCCAGGTTCTTCTGGAAATTATTTGGGTCAGTCAATTGTCATCCTCTTGAATTGGTCTGGCTTCCATTCAGAGAAGGGCAGCATAAGAACATTTGAAGGCATCATTTGATTATGATATAATGATAATGATAGAACCCCTCCCCCACACAGTTCATTTTGCCCTTGCTCTAACAAAGTTATATATGGTGTGTGTGGTCACTGCCCTAAATCAGACTCAACATTATCTGGGATAGACCTAGGGCAACTATGGTAACCATGAACTTCTGGGTTGCTGCTGACGCCAAACACAGGGATGGCAGATGGAAGCGTCCCAGGACAATAAACCTAGAGAATTCCACTACCCACCCTGAAATGGCCTCCAGCATCTTAGGCAGGAAGATTGTGATGTAGCAGTAGCAGCATTCCCAAGTAAACTCTGGAGACCAGCCTTATAACCAGGGGCTCACAACCAGAAACTTGGGGAGTAAGGCCCTGAAGGCCAGGAGAGATTTTTGGGTGACCATTGCCACCCCACTTACCCAAGACTGATTTTATAAAATTAGTTTAATATAAACATTTAACTCTTCCCTTTGTAAATTGTTTGTAGTGCTCAAGATTATCTTATGGGTAATATTAAATATTCTATATTATTAGATAAGAGAATTGATAAAAGATACAAATTTGATGAAGAATTTAAGGGAGGTTGAAAATGCTGTATGGCAATCATTCCACAGTGGCTGAAAAATCTTTTTAGAGGAAATCATAAAGCAGGAAACTATTGGTAAATAGTGAGGGATCTGAAGTTGTACTAACATCAAAACATCATCAAACTTAGAAGGAACCTTGGAGTTCATCTATCCAATCTCCGGCTCTAGCAGGAAACCCTATACATTTCAGACTGTCCAGCCTCTTCTTGAAAGTCTCCAATGATAGGGCACCACAATTTCTTAAGACAAGCTGTTCCACTGGTTGATTGTTCTCATTGTCAGGAAATTTCTCCTTAGTTCTAGGTTTCTTGTCTTTTTGGTTAGTTTCCATCCATTGCTTGTATTGCCTTCTGGTGCTTTGGAAAACAAATTGACCATCTCTTCTTTGTGACAGCTTCTGAAATATTGGAACACTGCTGTCATGTCATCCATTACCCTTTTTTTCATTAGACCAGACAACCGTTCTTCATATGATTTAGCTTCCAGCCCCTTAATCAGCTTTGTTACTCTTCTCCATACTCTTTCCAGAGCCATAGCATCTTTTTTATAACATAGTGACCAAAACTGAAGGCAGAATTCCAAGTGTGGTTTACCAAGGCCTTATATCAGTTCTGAAGATGGTGGCTGTTAAGTTGTGGGAAAGACGACTCGAGTAACTGAACAACAATGGAGCCGCGGCAGCCTCTTTTATAGCGGCTGCTTGCGGCTCACAGCCAATGACGGCTATTCAATTTTACCGCCATTGGCCGGACCAATCAGAATGGAACATTCAAACAGTCAAATATATAACACCCCTCCCTATGTGGTACAGTCCCACCAATCAGGCCACCCTATGTTATGTAGTCACGTAAATAGGTGGGGCTTTTATGGTTCCTACTGGACCTGCGCAATTCAGTCGTGGTGTTGTCTTCGGACTGCTCGGACAGGTTCGCTGTTCCTCCCGTCCTCTTCTGTGGAACCTCCTGGAAGGTGGAGTCAGCCATGCCGCTCCCGCCTGGCCTTTCCAGGCTGGTTGAGTTGGCTTGGCTGCTCCTGCCAGGAGTGGCTTTGTGATGGTTTTCCGATGCCTGCTCCAGTCCTCTGAAGTATCTTCTTCTCCAGGTACATGATTTTGATTCCCCCCCGGGGCTAATCGTACCGTTAGTTGTTGTGTTGTTGTTAGGGTTTGTTTTGTTATTTCTTGTGTTTGTGGAGGGTCTCCCCCTCCCCTCTCATTTATGTTTGAGGGGTCTCCCCCCTCTCTGGTTTGGTTATTATTTTGGTTTAATGTTTTATTTGGTTCTTGTGTTTGTGTGGGCTCTTCCCCTTCTTCCCTTTGGTTGTTGGTGTTTCTTAATATGGCCCTTGATCTGAGTTGGTCTATATGTCTCCTCCAGCTCTTTCTGTCATCTGTCTCTACCCTGTATGACAGGGGTCCTGTTACTTGAATTATTTTAGCTGATATTCATAATGGCTCCCCAGTTAGGATTTTTGCATAGACCTGGTCCCCTGTTTTAAATGTATGGCACTTACTGAGGAGTCTGTTGGTTTTTCTGTGCTATATGTGGGGTGTAGTCTATCTAAACTAGATCTTAGTTTTCTTCCCATCAATAGTTCTGCTGGGCTTTTGTTAGTCGTGGCATTTGGCATGATGTGCTGTATCATTAGCAATTTATATATTTTTTCCTGGATATCTCCAGCTTCTAGCCTGAGTAATGTTTCTTTGGTAAAATGAACCATGCGTTCCGCATGTCCATTTGTAGCCTGCTGAACAGTGCTATTAAAGCATGTCCTATACCTAGTTTGGCTAGGAACTTCTCAAATGTTAGTGCAGTGAATTGCGGTCCGTTGTCAGATACAACTAAATCCAGCAATCCATATGTTGCAAAAAGCTTTCTTAGTTGTCTAATAACAGCTTCTATTGTGGTTGAATGCATGACGCTTACCTCTAGCCAATTTGAGTAAGTGTCTACTACTATTAAGAATGTATGCCCTTTCGTTGGTCCAGCAAAATCAATGTGTATTCTAGACCATGGGCCCCTAGGTTTTTCCCAGTCAAGTACAGGTGCAGAAGGGGGTGCAGGTCTAGATTCCTGGCATCGTTTGCAAATTGCTACCCATTTCCCTATATCCGAATCCATCCCTGGCCACCATACATAACTCCTAGCCAGGGACTTCATTCGGACAATACCTGGGTGACCTTCATGTAATAGTGTAAGTATTTGTTCCCTAAATCTGTCTGGTATGATCACTCTATCCCCCCACAGTACACATCCTTTTAAAATTGACAGCTCAGTTTGTCTGTGCCAAAATGGTTTAATGGTCTCGTCGCTTTCAGTCTTGGGCCACCCTTTACCTACCCAATTTAAAATCCACGCCAGGATTCTGTCTCTCGCAGTTTCCTTCGCAATGTCTGTTGCTGTTATGGGGTAGGTTTGCCAGCATCTCAATGTGCAGGGTTGATGTAGTTGGTGCAGGATCATCCTCTAACTCAGATAGGGGAGAATGGCTCAGGGCGTCAGCATGTGTTATGTTCTTTCCTGGCCGGTAGATTAATTTGTAGTTGTATGCAGCAAGGAATTCGGACCACCTCGTCATTTGAGGTGACAATATGTTGGGTGTGGGTTTGTTTCCTGCGAGTATTCCTAAAATAGGTTTATGATTGGTGACCAGTGAAAATCTCCTGCCATAGATGTACTCATGGAACTTTTTAACTCCTGTTATTGCGGCCAGCGCTTTTCTATCTGTAGTTTTGCTCCGCTTTTGATAGAGTTTTTGAATGGAATGCGAACAGCGCTTCCCTTCCATTGGGTAATATGTGGCTGAGTATGGCCCCAACACCAAAGGGTGACACATTGCAGGTTAACGTTAGTGGCAGGATCCAAAGAGTGTAACAGGTGCTGTACCACTAGAACTGGATATGCGCTTTGTTGTAGCATATGGTTGAAGGTGGCCTTGTAGTCTCCGCAGATGCGTACGGACCCATCTGGTTTGATAGGAGTCAAAATTGGGGTTTCCCACCTTGCATGGTCTATTGGTTCTAATAACCCTTGTGTGATAAGTTTATCTAATTGTTCATCAATTTTTGGTTTTAATGCAAAAGGGACTCATCTTGCCTTTAACCTTATTGGGGCTCTCTTAGGATCCAAATTAAATGAGATAGGGGACCCTCGGTACTTGTCCTGTTCTCCATTGAAGACGTCCTGGAATTCTCTCATCAGGTTCTCTTCCCAGTCTGTCTCAGCGATGTTGTTTATTCCGGTCATTCCGATTCCTAGCGGTTTGAACCATTCAAGTCCCGGTAAGCTGGGGCGATTCCAGTCGACTATGGTCAATGGAAGGACTTTCATGTATTTTTTAAATTTGATCTGGAAGTGTCTGGTTCCAACTATGGGAATTCTGTTTCCCTGGTAGTCTTTAAGTGTGAGTTTTTGTTTTTCTAGTTCCTTTCTTTTCATGTCGGGTATCAGGCTTTTGAGAGTGTTCCATGATACCATTGACAGATATGAACCAGAATCCAGCTCCATCTCACATGGTTGGTCTTCTATGGTGACTTGTACTAGTACCTTCTTCGCATTGACTGCGCTCGAATGTCCAATAGTTATTGCCTGGTGTGTTTCTTCTTTTCTATTGGCTTCTTTCCACCGTTTGTTTCTGCTGTCTTGGCTCCAACGGCCCCCTGCCTGTCTTTCTCTCATTCGGGGGCGGGGGGTATTTCCTCTTCGTCTAGGGCTATAGTTATTTCTGTTTCAACATGCCCTAGCTATGTGTCCCTGCCATTCACAATGCCTGCAAATAGCATTGAAGAAACAACATTCGGAACATGGGTGGTCCCCTCCACACCTGGCACAACGAAACCCCAACTTTCTTTCCCTGCGCTCCCGTCTGCCTTTCTCCAACCGAAGTTGATTTACTTCTTCTTCCTCATCAGTTTCGGATAGGGATTCAATGTCCTCATGGTGTGTCATGGTGTGTTTTTTGAGCCTCCTCTTGCTTCTTGTTTTGTCTTTCGGGGTTTCCTGTGTTACTTTATTCATCTGTTGCATGGTGGCTGCTGATCTTTGTGCTGCTTCTGCTGCGGTGGCTTCTTCTATTACCTCGGTCAATGTTATTTTGGGTCTGGTCAGTAGTCGGCTATGTAGCATTAGGTCTCTTAATCCAAGAACCACGCAGTCCCTCATAGCCTCGTCCATGTTTAGGAATTTGCACGCTCCTCCAATGTCTCTTAGGGCTGCGACAAAATCTCCGATGCTTTCATCTTCCTTTTGGTCACACTTGTAAAATTCATGTCGCTTGATAAGGCATGAGATGGTTGGTGTATAATGGGCTCGTAGTAACTTGTTTAAATCCAGCCATGCCATTTTCTTTACATCGTGGGGTGATACTAATGCCTTTGCCATCTTGAAGACTGTGGGTCCGCAGTGAGTGAGGAAAATGGCTCTCCTCCTATTGTCAGAGATTCCTTGGAGCTCGTTCCCTTCTAGGAACATGAGGAATCAGTCGATGTACGATTCCCAGTCTTCCGTTGGGTTGAATGGTGCGGGTGGCGAGTTGTTGCCGGCCATCTCGTCTAGCTCAGTTCTCGTTGCCACGTGCTCAACTGGTCTCCTTGTCTCAGAATCCCATTGTCGTCGCCAGTGTTAAGTTGTGGGAAAGATGACTCGAGATCAGTTAATCTTTAGTTGCTTTTAATTTTCTTCTCAGTAACTGAACAACAATGGAGCTGCGGCAGCAGTTTTATAGCGGCTGCTCGCAGCTCTCGGGCAATGACGGCTATTCAATTTTCCCACCGTCGGCCGAACCAATCAGAACGGAACATTCAAACATTCAAATATATAACAGTGGCACATAGCTAGGAAGGTGAGACTCTGCTGCTAAATTGATCATGAGTGCGGCTCTTATCATTTCCCTTCCTGATTTAACTGTATAGTTGATCATGGGAAGATTTGCTGATCATCCCTGATCAAGAGGGGCTTTGATGGGTAGCCACCTGCATCGGTTATCAGCAATTGGTCACCTGATCCTCAATGGGCTGGTTTCCAGTGCACTCGCTACCTGATTACCACCCTCAACTACCGCTTATACCGGAAATCCCAAAGCGCTGGAGCTCCTGATTCTTTGGTGACACTGTAGCCCAGAGCCCATTAGAGCTTTTACCACCCATCAAAACTCCCTATACTGTACATCCCCGGGAGCCAAAGCTCCTATTTCCTCAGGGACACTATAGCCCAGAGCCCGTTGGAGCCTTTGCCACCTATTAAATCCACCGCCTGCACCGGAAATCCCAGGGACCTGTAGCTCCTAATTCCTTGGGTTGCGCTGTGGCCTAGAGCCTGTTAGAGCCTAGATAGGTTGGAGCCTAGGGAGAGCTCTAACCGTGAACTTCCAATGGCTGAAGGCCAGATCCTGGACTGCTGACTTTCCAACTGCTGCCTAAATTACTACCTACACCACTGATCGGAGGTCCTGTTCACAGAGCTCAGCCCTACTTATTCAGGCAGCAGCCTAATTCTCAAGATCACTGACCAAGACAAGGGGATCCGTGAAAAGACAGACCTGATCCCTAAGTTTGCTAGGTAATGATCTGAAGTGACAAGAGAAGAGTAGCCTTCTGCCAAAAGATGTTCACCCACATTTTTCAGCCTAATACATCCTCTCTTTATATACCCCCCAGTAGCCACCCAAACCTAATCTTCTCCTCTTTCTGTCCTACACCCCAATTCTCTTCCTGCCCTAATATTTTTTCCTCAATATAACTCTGTTTAATTGATAAACTGATCTTAATTAATTAATTAATTAATTCTTCAATTATTTATCTTTAGCGATTAATAGATTATTACAGATTATTAGTGACTAATGGTTATTACTTAGGCTAATTAATTGTTTTGAATATTACTATGATCAGAATGTTTAATGTAAATTAGTGACTAGTGCAATTAATTGTCTAGTGTATTTAGTGATTAGTATAATTATTAGAGTGATTATTGATTAGTTAAATTAATTGACTAATGTATTTAGTATAATTGACTGTTTGGTGTGATATTACTTTATTGATTATCTTGTTTGATTGACAACCCAATCAACATAAACCATCTCAACATACCCACCATGCCATGAAAACAATCCAACGTCAAACCGCAACCTAAAAAGAAAGAAATCCCTACTAAAGAACCACAAGATTCTTGCCCTTGCCTTATATGCAAGGAATCTATAAAGGAGAATGAAGATTACATCAAATATTCTCTTTGCGATAACTACACTCACCATAATTTCTTAGGATTACCCAAGCAAATGACTCTATTCCTAAAATTATCTGCCAATGCTTTTCTATATTTCTGCCCACCGTGCAGACCCAAAATAGAAAAATACATTACCCTGTTTGAAAGAGTTGATACCATAGAAACACATATAACTTCCCTTGACACCATTGTAGCATCCCTGGGTACTATACAAACTAGATTGACAAACCTTGAAATAAAAGAGACAACACACACACACAAAAAAAGACCAAACATCTACAAACCATTTTTCTGCCCAACAATTGCAACCAAAACCCAATCCACAAATCCTTCAAATAACGATATCCCCATCCTTATTAAAGAAGCTGTTGAGCATGAACAGAAACAACCAAATGCCATCTTATTTGGTCTAGTGATCAATTACAATAATGACATCACTAATGTTTGAAACATCATCAGGGGATATCAAGCATCAACTATCTCCCCTGATGAAATACTTGATATTTTCTGTGTTGGTCCTGAGCTCAAAATTAAAGATGGCTTGATGTCCCCATGCCTCTGCAGGATCATTTGCAAAAATGAATCAAGCAAACGCAAATTTATCTTCTCAATAAATTCACTCTCAAAGAGCAACAACAACCACAAGAACCTTCATTCTCGCCCTGATCTAACCTTACAGCAATGTGTACGATCACGGGAGCTACGGGATGAGCTCAAAAGATTACATGAATTAGGTAATACAAATTTATACATTGATTATCGTATCAAAAGCAAGACCCACAACCCACATCACAATATCTATCACTCAAAAATCCAACATTAGGGATGCACACCCCTTACTTCTTCCAGACCCACTACTTTATATCTTAAATGCAAACTACTTAATGAAAGAAGCCTCGCAAATAAAATGCATGAATTCCTCATCCTTCTAAGCTCAGACACATTTGTCATTATATTTGTTTGTGAGACATGGTTAAATGCATCTTTCCCAGACTCCATTACCACTACAAGAGAATATCAAGTTTTGCAGTCAGATCATGAAATCCGTAAAAGTGGTGGAGTTGCTATATTCTATAAAAAGTCTCTAAATCTAAAAAAGATCCAAATTGCTCTTCCCGAGATCATCATCTGTGGACTGCCCTTAAACACCTCAATCTGCTTCTTACTTTGCTATCGTGCCCCTGACTATGATATAATTCATGAAAACAAGCTAACTTTACTACTGACATGAGCTGCATCCTGCCCACACCCTCTCATTTTTCTTGGTGACCTCAACTTACCTCTTATAAATTGGACACTAAATGAATGTACATCTGAATCCATTCATACAACCCTGTACAATGCCACTACCACACTAGGACTGGAACAACTAGTAACCAACAATACTAGACTTAACAACTGCCTCTATCTCATCTTCTGCAACAGTTTGAATTCAATTTACAGAATACAAATTAAAGAATGCTTTTCCAACAGTGACCACAGCATGATTGACTTTTGTCTCAACATATGTCCTCACAAAAATCACCATAATGACAGGACCCCCAATTATAACTTCAAAAAAGGCAACTATGATCTTATAGACAACAACCTCTCATCTCTTGATTGGCAAATTCTATTCACTGGATGCAATACTGTTGAAGACCATTACAACATATTTTACTTGAAGTCAAAAGAGTCATCAAACTACATGTACCAATAACAACTCCCAAAACCCAAAAAAACAAATTACCCATAACAATAAGGAAGCTCCAATCCAAAAAGAAATCCCTTTCATGGAAAGACAAATCTAGTCATGTTGTCAACAGTAAAAGCCGATACAAAAATTTATGCCACCAGATAAAGACTGAATACACCAATTATCACTCTAAACAATCCACCCACACTTTCTACAATTTTGTAAACAACAAATTAAAAGATTCAAGGTCCATCCCACCCCTAAAAGAACCAAATGGTAAAGACTGCAACAGTCACACCATTAAAGCTCTTTAACATATTCTTTGCCTCAGTATTTGTAAACAGCAATGGATCATGTCCAATATTTCCAAGTCGAACCACAGACAACTACAATGATCTAATACGTATTGATTTTACAGAAGACAATGTTGAAAAAGCACTATGCAATCTAAAACCATCTTTATCTATTGGACCGGACGGAATTTGTGCTTACTTCTTAAAAAAGCTATCCACTGCCATAGCCGAACCTCTAAGCATAATATTTGAAAAATCTTTCAGGACCAGCTCCTTGCCAAATCTATGGTCACTAGCCACAGTCATTCCCACCTTCAAAAAGGGAGACCCCAGCCTAGTTGAAAATTACAGACCATTCTCTTTATGCTGCATCACCTGTAAAGTCATGGAATCAACTATTCACCAATCCATTATCCTCCACTTAAAGACAAACAACTTACTCTCTAACAAACAATTTGGTTTTAGAGAAAAACTACCCTGTAATCTGCAACTCGTACACTGTAAAAACATATGGACTACACAACTTGATCAGGGCAAAGCAGTTGACACAATTTACATAGACTTCTGAAAACCCTTTGATTCAGTGGTACACAACAAACTATTCCTAAAACCAAAATCTTATGGTATCTCTGGACATCTGCATAACTGGATAGAACCATTCCTGTCAAACAGGCAACAAATGGTCAAAATTGGGAGTGTCCTATCAAATTCTGTACCTGTCAACAGTGGTGTCCCTCAAAGCAGTATTCTAGGACCAACTCTCTTCATACTCTACATAAATGACCCCTGTGATCATATTAAGAGCAACTGCATTCTTTTTGCTGATGATATAAAACTGTTCAATACCACAGACAATACTGCTACCCTTCAAAAAAACCTTGACTATGAATCAGAATAGTCAAACAAATGGCAACTTCAAATCTCAACAAATAAATGCTCTGTCTTACATATTGGCAAAAAAAAATAATAATCAGAAAATAAAATACAAGCTGAATAGTTAAGATCTTATTGATGATCCAAGCTCTGTAAAGGACCTTGGAATACTCATCTCGAATGATCTAAGTGCTAGAGCCCACTGTAACTGCACAGCCAAAAAGACATTAAGAGTTGTTAACCTAATCCTGCGTAGCTTTTTCTCTGGTAATATCACACTACTAACTAGAGCATATAAAACATTCACTAGACCATTACTTTAATACAGCTCATCAGTCTGGAACCCGTATTACATATCTGATATTAATACAATTGAGAAAGTCTAGAAATATTTTACGAAAAAAGTCCTCCACTCCTCTACTCGTACCAGAATGCCACCAGGCTTGAAATTTTAGAACTAAAAAACCTAGAACTATGCCGTCTTCGGTTCAATCTAAGTATAGTACATAAAATTATATATGGCAATGTCCTATGTGTCAATTAATACTTCAGCTTCAACCAAAACAATACAAGAGCACACAATAGATACAAACTAAAGGTAAATCGCACCAAACTTGATTGCAGGAAGTACGATTTCAGCAACAGTCAATGTCTGGAATACTCTACCTGACTCTGTGGTTTCTTCCCCAAACCCCAAAATCTTTAACCTTAGACTGTCTACTATTGACTTCACCCCTTTCCTAAGAGATCTGTAGGGGGCATGCATAAGCGCACCAATGTTCCTACCATCCCTGTCCTATTGTTTATTTTTTTCTTATTCGTTTCCATTTCATGCATTTATAACCATGTTTATACTTATACCTGTTATCTAATAATTGTTTGACAAAATAAATAAATATATAAAATAAATGAAGTGGTACTAACACTTCACATGATCTTGATTGTATCCCTCTGTTAATGCAGTATTGATTTTCAGTGGCTGCAGCACATCGCTGGCTCATATTTAAGTGATTGTCTACTAGGACTCCAAGATCTCTCTCACAGTTACTGCTATTGAGCCAAGTTTCATCTAATCTATGCCTGTACATTCGGTTTTTCTTGCCTACGTGTAAAAATCTTGCTTTTCTCTACAATGAAGTTCATTTTTTAGATACATGTTCAAGTCTGTTGAGTTCCATCTTGATCTTGAGCCTATCTTCTGAAGTGTTGGCTATTTGTAGCTTGTTGTCTACAAATGTAATGAGTTCACCTTCTATAACCTTGTCTAAATATTTATGAAAATATTGAAGAGTATTGGGCCTAAAACAGAGCTTTGGGCTCAGTATCCCATGGTTTACTTCTCTACATGTAGATGTAGTTCCATTAAGGTCTACATAATGAGTGTGATTGTTACCCTGTTACAAATCCATCTGGTGATGATGCTATGTACTCCACACTTTTTCTAGCTTATCAAGAAGTAGGTTGTGGTCTACTTTGTCAAATTACATAGTGCCAAGTACACTATGTCCAAAATATTTTATTGGGCCAAAAATTTAGTCACTTTGTAAAAGAATGAAATAATATTTGTTTGGCATGATTTGTTTTTGACAAACCTATGTTGGATTCTGGTTATAATTTTGCTTGCTTCTAGGTATTCTTAGATCCGTTTTTTGATTATCCTTTCCAGGATCTTCCAAGGTATTGATGTCAAGGTGATTTGGTCTCTAGGTCCCTGGATCTGATTTTTCCCCCTTTATTTTTCTTTTTGGAGAAGGTAACCAAATCAGCTCTTTTCTAGTCCTCTGGTATGAGATGTCATTGAAAATTCATTTCTTGAACTCTCTTGGGCTTTTCTCCCCAACAACTACAGTGTGGTCAGTGACAAGCTCAGTGAACAATTTTACCCAGGACATTTAAAACACAGGAAAACAGTTCAAAGGCAAGGCAAGTCCCAGTCTGCTGTTGGTTCCTTAGGAGAGATATTCCTGAACTGAAATTCAACAAACAAATAAACAAACATCAAGCACTTTTTTAGTTTTATTTTCACTTTTTCTTTGTGGGGACACTTTTGTGCTTTTAATTAACTTGTATAAGCTATTATGATATGGTTGTATATCATTCAAAGCCTTGCCTGATAGAAATTCTAAAAACATATTTGAAGTCAGCTTTAAAAAATACCAGATTTTATTTATGAAACACACTCACAAAAATTCCATGGTTATTGAAGTAGCTTCACTTTTTCAAATTTCACTTTAAACACACATACAAAACAAAACAAACAAACAAAGAGAAAATCAGCACTATTGATTCTGGAGTTGTATTCTTTACTGTGTTAACCTCCTTAACATGAAATTTAACAAGAATCAACCATCCAATAGGAAAACATCAGGTGCTGATGACATATTATTGAACTGTTTAAACCTGCAGGAAATGGAGCCCTTGCAGTGTTAACAACTCTTTGTTGACAAATATGTAAAAGATTTTATGGCCTAGAGTCTGGAAAAAGATTGGTATATTTTGGTATATATATGGTACACCATATGTACCATATATATCTGAAGAATAGTGCAAATGTAACAGAATGTGCAAATTACTGATAATTGCAGTAATATATCAGTAAGTGTTGCTTCATATCTGAAATAGAATAGGTAAATTTTGAAAACAGAGATTAGGCAGATAACATAAAATGGATAATGAAGGCGGCAAGATAATATAAGAGAAAGGTTTATTCTTGCTTTATTAACCACATTGCCTTTGATTACATAGATCATGTTAGAATGGGAGGCATAGGATTTGCTAGAACAACAAATAATTCTTCTGAGCCAACTACTATAAGAACTAAAATTGGAGAAACAAAGCAAATTAGAACAGGAAAAGGAGTAAGTACAGATGCATGTCCGTTTAATGCATAAAGTGAATTTTTATAAGCACTGGAATAAGCAATATCAAAATAGGAAGCTAAAATTCTTAACAATTTGACCATGTTGGGGATACCACTTAAAAAATAATTGTAAAAGGAACAACAAAACATGGACAATTCTAAGTATTAAAGAAACAAAAATAATGGATAAAGAATGGGATTACAAATATTTGCAAGAAACAAAACAAATCACTAAACTGCAGTCCATCATTGAATCAGCCACTCCTAAGAAAACTTGTGTTCTAATCCAATATAGTGAAAGTCTATATTTGCTACATTTGTTCTCAAATGGCAGGTAAAAGCAATATACTGTAAGGTTCTGTGCTCTTACATGTAGAGGCCCTGTTTAATCAAAGATAGATGTTCTATTTCCTTCTTCAATAATACACCATACATTATGTTATCTCTAGAGAAATCACTCAGTAAAGACTTAAAACAATTCTTAATCATCTGCTAATACCCTCCAAAGGGCAATTCAGTTCTTAGGAATTCTGGAGTTGCAATGATTATCATTGCTCTGAATTATTAACAGGTTTATATCAAAGCAAAGGCTTAGGTTGCTTTGGTTTCTGTAAAAAAAAAAATTCTCTGATCTTTGGCAATCATAATTTATTTACAGCTTCCATACGTTCTATTTTCTGTGAAAAAATAGGGACATCTTTTAAATATGGCCAAAAGGCACTACATTTTTTTTATGCAGTGCTGTCACAATATTAAAAAAATATAGCCAGCTTTCTGATGTGAAAGGCAGCCTATCTAAACATTTTTTTCCCATGAGAGAGAGGTATTCATAATATTTATTCTAAAATACAAATATTGGGGCTTTTTGCTCCATGTGAATTGTCCTTAGGTATAGTAAATACAGTTCAGATTAAAATTAAATCAGTGTATAAGAATAGCTAATGTTTACATTTAGAGAAAGGATATGCGATGAGAGTGATTTCAGGAACACGTCCTAGAATGCAATCACAGTGTCTTTTGTACCAAGATAAAGCATCCCCTGCCTGTTTTTTTGTAGACTTTGAATTATAGCTAAAATTGATTATAAATGTAGGATTAAGTTTATATAGAACACATTTATATTTGTTGTGGCTGTTTGCCCAAATGTTGGGCTTGATTCAGAACAGAAAGTAATATCAAATGTCTTTTTTAAATATAAATTAACATGAAAATGGAGGTTGGCCATTTTTTTAGATCTCTTTGACTATAAGTCTATTTTTTTTACTTTTGGAACAAACACAGTAAAACAGAGAAAAATGCTGGAGAACTACATTCATGTTTTAAATTAGAATCTTCTGCTTTAAAGAGTTTTATCAGCTGGGTAGCTGGCTGTAAGAGGTTAGTAATGCCCCAGCTTCATAAACCAAAATATCACTTTATTGCTGAGATAAACAGTCTGTTGAAACTTCTTTTCACAGACAAATAATCAGAACAAGAAGATTGTCAATTATTTGGAACTGTAGAATATCTAGAACTTCATGATTGTTGTGATCACTGTGGAAGAGTCCTTGGGGTGGTTGTGAAAGTTATTTTACTTTGGTTGCCAATTTGTGTTTGTTGTGTTGTGTTACCTATGCAAATACTATTTATTATCAGGGACTCAGAGGTGAGATACCACCTTCATAAGTCAACATGTAAAAATGAAACAAATAAATAATTCACAAAAATGTCTGTTACAAAACAGTCATTTTCTTAAGTCACTCAAATGAAGTTACAGACAACTTACTTGCTGAAAAATCTGTATATAATATTCCAAGTCTCAAATCGCAACCAGCAATCTTGCTGAAGAACTAAGATTCAGAGAAAGGAATATGGAACTGAAGACTGGTGAAGGATGACGATTACATGGATCTAGTTACAGCACATATAAACATTAGATCTAAAGTAGTCTAGGCCTGTCTATATAAACATATTTTACACTTTCTTTTTTAAAATTCAATTATCTTTCTGGACTGCGTCATTTAAATTTTTAATTGTGGAATCATACATTTAAGGGCTTCCTTTAATGGAACAATCAACAAACATCTAATGCAACAGAACAGAAGCTCAAGTTATATAATATGTGAGAGGTATTACAATTTTATTTTCTGGAAGAAATAAATGAAAACTCAGTTTGGACACTGCCATAAGAAGCTAGGATAAAAGGCCATAACAATTGTCCCGGCACCAATATCCTAAAAGGCATTTTGGGGACCAGCCTTTTCATTTAAGTATAAACTGCCTTAGTGAACTGAGGTAACAAGGAGTCCTATTTGTTAGATCGCGGGAAAAGAAACTCGAGACCAATGTGACAGTTCAGCTCTTTATTTGGTATATAGATCTGTGCTGGACCTGTGAGCTGTGGCAGCCCTTCTTATAGGGATTGCCAGTGGCTCACATCCAATGACGGTCTTTGAATCTCCTGCGATCGGCGCGGCCGATCGCGGGTGATTCATTACGAGCCAATCACAGTAGTTCTTTCCACCAATCACAGTGTAGTCCGTTTGGACCAATCAGGTAAGGGGATTCCAAGAATGCTAATATGGAACACACACCCCCCTCTTGGTTCAGCCCAACCTACGTTACGTAGTCCCATAAGTAGGCGGGGCTTTTAATGTGTCTACTTGACCTGTGCAGCTCAGTCGTGGCGTGGTCTTCAGCAGGTTTGGACGGGATCCTTGTTGCTCCTGTCCATCTCGATGGAACTGCCTGGAAGGGTGAGTCAGGCCTCTGCAACTCCCACCTGGTCTACCGGGGTCGGTCAAGTTGTCGGCTCTGCTGTTCCCGCCCGGTCTTTCTGGGCTGGCTGAGCTGGCTTGGCTGCCTCTTCCAGGCGAGGCTTCGTGTTGGTGGTTCTCTGTTGGTTCCCCTCTGCTGCCGTCATCTGCCGGTAAGTAGTGTTGGTTTATTTTTCTGTTTATTGGTGTAGGTGGGGGGTGTTCGGGTGGTGTTGGTTGTGGGTGTCCGGGTTGTTGACGTGTTCTGGGAGGTTTTTCTCCTCCCTCTTGGTTAATGTTTGGGGTCTTTCCCCCCCTCTGTTTTTTTTTATTAAATTCTACTTGTGGTGTTTGCGTGTTGCTCGTGTTGTCGGTGGTTGTTCTTGACCTTAGTTGGTCGATGTGTCGTTTCCGGCTTCTCCCGTCTTCTGTTTCCAGCCGGTACGACCGGGGGCCTGTCACCTGGGTTATTTTTGCCAGTACCTAGAGTGGGTCCCCAAAAAATGTTTTTGCGTAAACTGTGTCTCCTGGGGTGAATGTGCGGTGCCTGCTAGATGAGTCTGGTGGTTTTTCAGAATTATATGTTGGGTGCAGTCTGTCTAGGTGTGATCGTAGTTTTCTGCCCATTAAGAGTTCTGCTGGGCTTTTGTTGGTTTTCGAGCTGGGTGTTATGTGTTGTATTGTCAGTAGTTTATTGATTTTGTCGTGTCCATTTTCTCTAGTGCGTCTTTTGTGTACCTGACCATTCATTCCACCTGCCCGTTTGCCACCGGGTGAGCGGGCGCTGTCAGTGCGTGTCATATGCCCCGTTCGGCGAGAAATTGTTCGAATGCCAATGCTGTGAACTGCGGGCCACTGTCAGACACTAGCAAGTACAGTAGTCCATGGGTGGCAAACAGTTTGGTTAGTTTTTTTATGACTGCTTCTGTGGTGGTAGATTGCATGACGCTCACCTCTAACCAGTTTGAGTGAGCGTCAACGGTTATTAGAAATGTCCCTTAGTGGGTCCCGCAAAGTCTATGTGGACCCTTGACCAAGGGCCCCTGGGTGTTTCCCACTCAAGGGTCAGTGGGGGGGTTGGCCTGGATCTTTGGCATTTGTCACATGTTGCCACCCACGTCTCTATGGTCTTGTCCATTTCCGGCCACCAGACATAGCTCCTGGCTAGGGATTTCATCTTAATGATGCCTGTGTGTCCCTTGTGCAGCATGTCCAATACCCTCATTTGCAATGTTTCCGGAACCACCACCCTGTCCCCCCATAATATACATCCCTTTTGAGTAAATAATTCAGTCTGCCGGTTCCAGAAAGGTTTAAACTGGTCACCGCCCTCGGTTTCCGGCCACTCTTTTTCCACCCAGCTCAAAATCCATGCCAGTTTCCTGTCTTTGATAGTCTCTCTGGCAATGTCTGACGCGGTCATTGGTGGGTTGTGCAATGTCTCTATCTGCAGGGTGGATGTTGTGGGTGCTGGGTCATCTTCCAGGTCTGGCAGGGGGGAGCGGCTTAGTGCGTCTGCGTGCGAAATGCTTTTCCCAGGGCGGTGATAGTTGTAGGCAGCAAGGAACTCGGACCACCTCATCATCCATGGTGACAAGATGTTAGGGGTGGCCTTGTTCCCTGCCAGGATCCCCAGGATTAGTTTATGGTCGGTGATAAGTGAAAAGTTCCTACTGTACAGGTACTCATGGAACCGCTTCACACCGGTGATTGCTGCTAGCGCCTCCTTGTCAAGCTGGCTATAGTTCCTCTCTGCCTTGGATGGTGTCTTGGAGAAGTATCGGCAATCAGCGCTTCTCTCCTGTCTGGCAGAGTGTGGCTCAGGATGGCTCTGATGCTGAATGGTGAAGCGTCGCAGGTCACCGTCAGTGGTAGGGTTTCACTATACTGAATGAGGACTGATTCCGATGTGAGGAAGTCTTTTATTTTCTGGAATGTGGTTTCTTCCCGCTTTCCCCAGGACCAGGTGGCTGTTTTGTCCAGTAATCTATGAAGTGGTTCAGCCATTGTTGCCTTCTGTGGCAAAAAAACATTGTAAAAGTTAATCAGTCCTAGGAAAGCCTGCAGTTCCACTTTATTCTGTGGTCTTGGGGCTTCCTTTTTTTTCTGTGGAGTGGATTCCGTTTTTGTCGACCAGGTACCCCAGAAACTCTACTTTTTCTGTGCATAGTTGGCACTTCTCTTTTTTTACTTTTAGTCCTGCGTCTTTAAATTTTTGCAGGACCTCCCTTAGGCGGCTCCACAACTGGCTTTTGTTTTTTGCTGACACCAAGACATCATCGAAGTAAGGCACCACTCCTTTTATCCCTTGCAATAGTCGTTCTATTAAGCTCTGGAACACCCCTGGTGCCACGCTGACTGCAAATTGGAGCCTCTTGCAATGGAATGCTCCCCGGTGGGTCACAATGGTTTGCGCCTCCGCAGTCTCGGTGTCGACTGGCAGCTGCTGGTATGCCTGCACCAGGTCGAGCTTTGCGAAGACTTTTCCTCCCACTAGCGAGTGTAGGAGATGCTGTACCACCGGGATGGGCTAAGCACTCTGCTGCAGTGCGTGGTTGAGAGTGGCCTTATAGTCCCCACAAATTCTCACAGACCCATCCAGCTTAATCGGGGTGACTATTGGGGTTTCCCACCTGGCATGATCTATTGGTTCCAGGACCCCTTGTGCGATGAGCTTGTCCAATTGCTCATCAATTTTTGGTTTGAGGACGAAGGGGACTCGCCTCGGTTTTAGGCGGATTGGGGCAACATTGGGATTCATATTAAATGATATTGGGGACCCCGGTACTTGCCTAAACATCTGTCGAAAACCTCCTGGAAGTCCCTTATGAGTTCTTCCTCCCAGTCTGTTTCCTCAATGTGGTGGATGCCCGTCACCTCGATCCCCAACGGCGTGAACCATTCGAGCCCCAGCAGGCTTGGGCAGTCTCTGTCCACGATGGTTAAGGGGTAGTATTTTTTCATGGTCCTTGAATGTGATGTGGAAATGTCCAATTCCCAACACGGGGATCCGGTTCCCCTGGTAGTCAGTCCTTAAGGGTTAGTTTCTGGCTCTCCAGCTCCCGTCTTTGTATGCTGGACACTAACCGTTTAATAGTGTCCCACGACACCGTGGAGAGGTAGGATCCGGAGTCTACCTCCATGTCGCACTGCCTGCCTTCAATGCCGACCTGCATGTGCACTTTTCGGGCGTCCGTGGTGTTGGAGTGCCTGATGGTGACAGTCTAATGTGTTTCCTCTTTACTCCGGGCTTCGATGAGTCACTTGCTCCAACTCCAGCAGCTCTCTGTGTGCTTGTCCCGGTTCCTGGGTGGAATGTTGTCGCATCGCCTTGGGCTGTAGGTCCGTTTGTTGCGGCAGACCTTGGCGATGTGCCCCCGTTTCTTGCAGTGCCAGCAAATGGCGTCTAGGAACTGGCACTCTGAATGGGGGTGGTCTCCTCTGCACCCAGCACACTGAAACCCTGACTTACGACCTCTCCGCTCTCATCGGTCTCGTTCTGACTGGAGCCGGGGGATTTCTTCCTCCTCGTCCTCAGTCTTGGGGGAGGAATCTATGTCCTCATGGTGTGTTGTTGTTGCTTTGTGGCTTGCTTCTGGCCTTTTTTCCGGTGCTGGGTTGGTCTCCGTGGTTAATTGCTGGTCCATCCCGTTCATCTGGCACATCTTAGCTGCTGACTTCTTTGCGGCCTCGGATGTGGTGGCTTTGGCAATGGCTTCCATGATGGTGATGTCTGCTCGAGACATCAGCCTGCTCTGGAGCGTGGGATCTCTTAGCCCGAGAACCACATGGTCCCTCAGAGCCTCGTCCATGTCGGAGAAACCGCATGCACCGCTGATGTTCCTCAGGGCTGCCACAAAATCCCCGATGCTCTCCCCCTCCTTCTGGTCCTGTTGGTAGAACTCATGCCTTAGGATGAGGTTGGGGATGGCTGGTGCGTAGTGGCTTCAGAGTAGCCAATTGAGGTCTGCCCATGCCATCTCCTTCACATCTTGTGGTTTGGCCAGCGCCTTGGCCATCTTGAACACTGCGGGCCCCGCAGTGTGTCAGGAACACAGCTCTTTTTCTTTGATCGTTCGCGTCCTTCAGATTATTGCTCTCGAGGAACATGAGGAATCGATCAATGTATGATTGTATGATTCCCAGTCCTTGGCTGCCTGGTCGAAGGGTGCGGGTGGTGAGTTGCTGCCAGCCATCTTGTCGGTTGTTCAATTCGGCGTGCCACGTGTTCGACTGGTCTCTTTGTCTCAGTATCCCACCCTCGCCGCCAGTGTTAGATCACGGGAAAAGAGACTCAAGACCAATGTGACGGTTCAGCTCTTTATTTGGTATATAGATCTGTGCTGGACCTGCGAGCCGCGGCAGCCCTTCTTATAGGGATTGCCGGCAGCTCGCATCCAATGACGGCTCTTTGAATCTCCCATGATTGGCGCGGCCAAATCGCGAGTGATTCATTACAAGCCAATCACAGTACTTCTTTCCACCAATCACAGTGTAGTCCGTTTGGACCAATCAGGTGAGGGTATTCCAAGAAAGCTAATATGGAACACTATTCATTTATGTGGGAATTCCAGTTTGGATGTAAGACTAACTGATTTGACTTAGTTTTTTTCCCTTCAGTTAACAAAGCTGCAGTAGGAGCCAAGAATTAGTTACTATGGCCCATTAGTTTCAGTGAAACTCAACTGGAATTTAGGTGATCTAAGTGTTTTTGCTTACCAAGCTGTTACTGAATTAACAGAAAGTTCAATGGCCTTTTAATGTAAGAATAATAAACAACAGACTGGAATTCTGATGTGCCATTTCTCTCTTGATAACCTGTTAAAGATCGCAGGCAGCATCTAAAGAGAACAGATGTTTCTTGCAAATGGGAGTGAAGATTAAATATATTTCACCTTCTAGACAAAATGTTAGTCTTACATCCACACCATTTGGTCTCACATCTAATATTTCACTTTTAAGGAAATAATTTATTCCATTAAAACATAATTGCAATTATTCTGGTATCTAAGCCACTATCACCCAGATTAAAAGATATAATTCCTTGTTATTGGGCTACCACAATAGTTTCCAATATCAAAATTGCTGATATTAATGTGCAATTTCCTATCCAGTTTAAAACTGGGACCCAAGTTACTTTATAGACAATAAATTTGGATTCCAAATGTAATGTCTGAAATTAAGAATCTTCACCTTAAAAATGGGCTCTAATGGGGTTCTTTTGAGAAATGCTACAGAACAGCAACACTGTTTTTATTTTCCTGTGCTTCTACACACACACACACACACACACACACACACACACACACACACACACCCTCTGCATCCAGATCTTACTTCTAAGGAGTATATTCTTTATTGCTTCAATTTATATAAAAATATTTGAGCAACATTTAGCATCTTCGGCTGCTAAAGGGATATCTTGGCAATTTCTCAGCAAGGGCTAGTAAAGAAGATTCTTTACTAAGTAGTGGTGTAATACAAGGTTCCATCTTAGGTCCAGTACTCTTCAATATCTTCATAAATGACTTAGATGAGGGAATAGGAGGGGAACTCATCACATTTGCAAATGATACTAAACTGACAAGAATAGCCAACACACCAGAAGACAAGCTTGGGATCAAAAAAGATCTTGATGCACCCTATCCAACAAAATGAATTTTAATGTGGAGGAAAGCAAAGTTTTAAATTTGGGCAGGAAAAACCAAAAGTATAAGTATGGATTAGGTGAGACCTGGCTCAAAAACAGTAACTGCAAGAGGGACCTTGGAGTCCTAGTAGATGACCACTTGAATATGAGCAGTGTGCAGCCACCACCAAAAAAGCTAATGCAATTCTAGGTTGTATAAACAGTGGCATAGAATCAAGATCATGGGAAATATTAGTACCACTTTATAAAACCCTAGTATGACCAGACCTGGAATACTGCAACAAATGTTGGTCACCATACTACAAAAAAAGATGTTGAGACCTTGGAAAAAGTTCTGAAAAGAGCAACTAAGGTGATCAAACGCCTGGAGACTAAAACATATGAAGAATTGCTGCAGGATTTAGGTTTGGCTGGTTTAAAGAAAAGAAGAGTTAGGGATGACATGACAGCAGTATTCCAGTATTTGAGAGACTGCCATAAAGAAGAGGGGGTCAAATTATTTTTCAAAGCACCAAAGGCCAGGACAAGAAAAAATGGTTGTAAACTAACCAAAGGGAGAAGCAACTGGAATTAAGGAAAAACTTCTTAACGGTGAGAACAATTAACCAGCGGAATAGCTTGCCTTCAGAATCGTGGGTGGTCCATCACTGGAGGTTTTTAAGAAAAGACTAGACAGCCACTTATCTGAAATAACTGCTTGAGCAGAGGGCTTAGCTAAAAGACCTCCAAGTAGACCTCCAAATAGAGACCTTCTAACTCTATTTTACTAGCAGTAGCTTCTCAGCATTGCTGCTGGAGTGATCATTGATAAAAGTACTGAAGAGTATTGGGCCCGGGGCTTTGTTTTAGGCGCAATACTGTTAAATATCTGGTGATAGAAAGGGAAACTCATCAAATTTGCAGGTGATACAAGCTGGCAGGAATAGCAAACAGATAGCCCCAATATACAGAAGGATCTTAACAGATTTGAATACTGGGTAACAAAATGAACCCAGTGATGAAAAAAGTAAGGTGCTATATTTAGGCAAGAAAAACCAAATGCACAGATATAGAAAAGATGGTATTTGGCTCAATAGTAATAACCATGAAAGGGATCTTGGGGTCCTAGTCAATTAAATAGGAGCCACTAATGTGCAGAAGCTACCTAAAAAGCCAACACAATTCTTGGTTGCATTAACAGAGGGATAGAATCAAAATCATGGGAAGTGCTAATACTATTTTATAATGCTTTGGTAAGACCACACTTGGAATCCAGTTCTGATCATGATAATATAAAAAAAGAATGGTTGCTGGAATTGAGTATGAAAAGGAGAACTAGAGGTGGCATGATAGCAATTTTCTAAAATCTAGCCATAAAGAAGAGAGGGTCAACCTATTCTCCAAAGCACTTGAAAGTAGGATAAGAAGTAACAGATGTAAATTAATCAAGGAGTCACCTAACCTAGATCTAAGGACAAATTTCCTGACAGAACAATTAATCAGTGAAAGAACTTGCTTCCAGAAGTTGTGGATACTATAGCACTGGAGATTTTTAAGAAGAGATTGGATAACCCTTGGCTGAAGTGATATAGGATTTCCTCCCTGAGCAGAAAGTTGAGATAGAAGATCTCCAAGATCCCTTCCGTTATTCTATAAGTAATCCTCAATTTATGATCACAATTAAGCCCAACATTTATGTTACTAAATGAGATATTTGTTAAATGAGTTTTGTCCCCATTTTATGACTTTTCTTGCCACAGATGTTAAGTGAATCACTGCAGTTATCAAGTTAGTAACACCATTGTTGAGTGAATCTGGCTTCTCCATTGACTTTGCTTTTCAAGAAGTTTGCACAAGGTGATCACATAACCACAGGACACTGCAACTGTCATAAATATAAGTCAATTGTCAAGCACCTGGATTTTAATCACATGATCATGGGGATGATGCAATGGTTGTAAGTGTGAAAAATTGTCAGAAATTCACTTTTGTAACTTTGAATGGTCACTATTCTATTCTATTCTGCTGAGTGATGCTTCTCTTTTCAGTTTGGCTCCACACAACACGAATCTTACAAACACACCAACATTCTCATTATTTACTTATTATATCTTGAAAACAGGTGTAGTGCAATGTTCTTCTGGCTGTCTTAAAGTCGCAGGTGGAAAAACAAAGAGAAGAAGAGCTCATTCTGGCCACTGCAAGGTTTTTATTCCATATGCCACACATGCATACCCAGCCTAACTTAATATAATGGACTGTTACCTCTCAAGCTGGTGAGGGTTGTAGAAGGATTTTTCTGTATTTGCCCAGTAAAGTTGCCCAGACATTCTGAGGGCCAATCAGAAAGGGTAAGATTTGTATAATGCAGAACTAAATGATAGATTTATTTAAACAGAGCCTAGTCCATGGAGCCATTCGTCTGGTTTTGAAATTAATGTCCAACCCCAGTATGAAGTTGAAATTAATATTTGGGTTGGTACATACATATTTTTGTACAATCCATTCTTTGGGGGATGGTGTATGAAGTAGTTGGTGCATCCATGCTTGTAGAACCAGATAGATGACAATCTGTGAGCCTGAAAGGAAACCAATTTGAGTTAAGAGAGAAAAAAAGATCTACTTAGGAGGAAAGGGGAAGTTTCCACTATCCCACAGACAGTACTAGAGAGACATATGATGCACATGTCAAAATATGTATTCCTATTTTGACTGGATAAGGACAAAATTTGAATATGTGCCAATATCAGTTAATAAAAAGTTGAGACCAATATATTCTTTCTTTCTTAAACATATTGTAAAGTGTATAATTTGTCCCTAACTAGTCACACACATCCCATAGGAATGTCATATTTAATATTGCTGGGTTATTTTTAATTTTCCAGTGCATGATTGATTTAAGACAAATTCTATAAAATTTCCTAGCATGGATCTTAACACTGGACTATATATCCTACTTTGGGAGAGACAAGGAAGGGAAATAGGAATATTCTTAGACAATACAGAAAAATAATTCACTATTTTAAAATGTATTATTAATTCACTGTGGCTATATTTTAGGTGCTCAAGTTTCTACCATTTTCAGGGCATGAAATATGTGCAATTTCTCCACAATTTTATTCACATTTATTTAAATGATTATTTAAAAAAATAACTTTGAAGTGTTGTTCAAACTTAGATACTATACTAGGAAATTTTTTGAAAAAAATATTACTTAATAAAGTATAACTTAGCCTTAATTAATAACTGCCAAAATTGTTTGCCCAGGTGTTGCAATCACTCCTGGTTCAACAATAGAAAAGTATATTGGAAAAGGCAGGTGCTTCAATCAGTGAAAAGGTCAGGCTGACCAATTAATGTTGGGTCAAATATTGTTTCCATCATTTATTTCAAAGGTCATCAAACTAATTTTTGTATGACTCAGAGAAGGAAAGTTAAGGAGAATTAGAAGCCTTACATTTTCAGCTAGAGGATTGGCTGTAGAGCTGAGATGAAAGGAAATGCAAGTTTATTGAATTTCAGGCTTCCAGAATATCAAAATATCCCCTAAAAAGAAATATAATTTCCTTTCCTGCATCTGAAGAGCTAAGAGAAGAGGGAACATATATACACACAAAACAAGTCCTGAGATAAACAGGAAGCATAAGCAAAAACTTGTCTAAGTGGCCTTAAGCAATTCCTTTAAAGATGCCTCTAGCTTATGCTTCACAAGACAAACAGACAAAACACAAATGCATATACAGACTTGCTCACTGAATAATAATAATAATTTTAAAAAACTGCTGACAATTTTGGTTCTTCCAAACTTGCCTTGTAAATATTGTAAATACTATACAGGAATTATAATACTCTTTAAAAATTATCCCTTTAGCCTAGACCAGAGATCTTCCAACTTGACAGCTTTAAGACTTGTGGACTTCAACTCCCAGAATTCCTCTCCAGTCATGTTACCTCAGGAATTCTGGGAGTTGAAGTCCACAAATCTTAAACTTGCCAAGTTTGAAGACCCTTGGCATAGACTACTGATCCAGAATGAGGAGAGAGGACATATGTTTATTGTGGGGCTAGGTCAACTTGTTCCTTTACCTTCTTAATTTGTTGGAGATATTGTAGTTTGATTTTCTTTTGCTGTGGATCATTTTTAAAATGATATTCTTCTCTCTATAAGATGTAGATTTCCGACATTAGTTTGCTTGGTTCATCTTTTTTAAAGAAAACACTTTCTTTAAATAAGTAAATCTTTCTTAATTTAAACATTCCTTTCTCATGGATCTGTTTCTCACCAAATTCGTTTCTTCAACTGCCCTATGAACAACTGTTTCCAATGACCACTTTTGCATAAATTCACAGCATAAAGACTCTTAGGTTAGCTAAAAATAATGTAGATGTTTTTAGGATTTTTTTTGTATGTCTCTGTGTGTAAGCCTATGGCATGACTAGAACTCAGTTTCCTATTCTAGCCTAGATTTAATCACTTTATCAGTCCAGCTCCTTTTTTAATTTTTTTTAAAAATTAAATAGGCACTAACAAATAACAGGTAACTCACAAACAACATATACATACACAACTGCATCCAATTACTTTACTTAGGTCCAGGCAGGTGCAGTAGCTAAACTCACCTTCACAATGTTGATTGTCTTTTGCTTCTTCCTAAGCCTTTGTCCTTGCTCCTGCCATTCTTGAATACAAGAGGAACTGACAGTCTTGTTCTTATTGCAAATCTTGCCTGGAGGAAGAAAGGGCAAAGCAGTTTGGAACCCTAGTACCATCTTCCAGCCCTTTCTGAGTCCTATTTGGAACCCTAGTACCATCTTCCAGCCCTTTCTGAGTCCTATTTGGAAGAAGACTGACAGGTCCAGCAATTACCACTGAAACCATGCACACGATGTTGTGATATACAAACCCTTCAAAAAATAATTCTAAACTATGGATATAACCTCCTGGTGCAGGAATCTGCCCTGGTGGCAATTTGAACTGCCCACAACTATTACCTATTCATGTTATCTCAGCAATATCTCAGGATTCTCCTCAGGAGCTGATCAAGGCATTGCTCTGGGGAATACTGTCTCAAGGGAGGAAAGGACACAAACAATCCCATGGGTATCTAGTCTCAAATTACAGCCAGAAAAAACAGAGAAGTTTGCTGGATCCCACTTTGACACCAAAACTGTCATGGAATATTCACAAAGAAAAGAGCACAACATTAAGCCAAACTTTTTCAATGATCACTGGGTATCTGTTTTGCAAGAAAAGGGAACCTGAACAATAGAAAGACAGAGGAACTTGTAGACTTTGGGATCAAGGGCTGGGGAATGTAAAGGAGCTCGATCTGTCTACAATCATAGACACATTTTGAGCAAGTGAAATAGTTTTTTAAACAGGAAAATTTTCTAAGCTATTAAGAATGTCTTTATTAACAAGATGGTAAGTAAGTAAGTCTTTATTGATTAGCTCTTGGGACATATCAAAGTGCAAGTTCCAGCAACCATTTGTTACTAAAATTTAATAAAAGCAATTCAAAATGAGATTTGATAAAATACTATTTAAAATGGAACTTGATAAAATACAATTTAAAATGGAATCTAGACAAAATACGATTTAAGATGAAATAGTAATAAAATACAATCCAAAATGAAATTGTAATAATGTACAATAATTTAAGATGTAGATAAAATATAATAACATTATATTTCGGAGTCGCCCTTGCAATCTACCCCAATCAACATATGCAGATCTCAACTGAATCATTTTGTTTAAATACTGTGCTACTTTAAATGTTATTTTCAAGTTCTGGCTGGACATAAGATGTTATTTTGATATGGGTATCCCAATAGGTCATTTGTCTGATATATAGACCAAGATACTTGTCTCTCATCCTCTTATACAGAAAACAACAAGATGGTATATCTGTAGTTTCTTCCCTTCTGCTTTGTAGATGAATTTATTTTAGGTGAGGGCTTTCCATTATTTGCTTTGTGATATGATTAAAAGGCTATTTTTGCAGCAGAAACAGCCATGTTGGAGTTATACATTAGCCTGAGGCTGGTTCAGTTTAAATAGACAAGTAGGGAGCAGGACAGCAGAATGAAAAGACTTTGAAAGAGGTAAAAGAGGTGCGGCAGAAAAAAGAAGCAAAGAAGAAGATGGGAGATAATAATTTGGAGAATAATTTTCAGCTTTATTTTGTTATTTTTAATTTTTCCATTAGAGGTTTTATTTGTCCATTATATCCAAAATAAAAAGATTCTGATTTCTATTGTACATTGGCTTTTAAAATCTTTTGATCCCAATATTTTCTAACTTTCTTGAATATCCACAAAAAATGAAAAATGTAACCTCAATTTAACTATGTTTCCAATGAATATTTAAAATTCCCTTGTACATTTTTCACAATTTCTCCAGTATCATGTTACCGGTGACCCACTTTTATTTTAAAAAAATTAAGATTATAATTCAATATTAATTTCAACCCCTTCTTCCATATATTCTCCCACTGATCTAATTGTATATTATATTCATGCTCATTTTATCATACAATCTTTAACTTGTTTGTCCTGTTTCCATTTTCAATAAAAATTATGTAATTTAAAAATAATATAATAATAATATGTATAAAACACCATATCAAATTAAGTTTTATCATTTTTAAATTCACAATTTTTCTTCTTATTGTGCTTAAATATTTCCCTTAACAGAGCATAAGTTTCTCTGAATGTGGCTACTCTGAGTTATGAGGCCACACTCCTTGGACTTGGTTTACATGAGGATTATGTTTACAAAACTACCTAGTTCTCCACCTTAGCAGGCAGGATTTTGAATTGTATGGAATGGAACTTTGGTCTGATCTAGCAGGGCTCTATTGTTGTCAACCTGGCTGTTTTATGAGCTTTGAGGTCAAAGAATATAGTACCAATGTATCAATTATCAGATGAGCGACTTTCAAATAAAACTCACATTATTAGCTTATAAAGCTGGGTCATCCAAGAAATGCCACAAACTGTGCTCTAATCAGTGAAATTTATAATCTCATTATAATAATAAATCAAATAAATAAATAAATAAATAATCAAATAAATCAAATTATTGTACCAATAAATCAAAAATGTATTGGCATAAAGACTGAAAAAAATAAGTTAGTTTGACCTCGCAGCTGCTATTTCATTTCTAGGTCACTTTTGATTCATATTTTTGCCTCTATTTAATTTGGATGGCTATGGATATAATTCTTACATTCTTTATACTTGAAAGAAACTTTGCTTTCCAACGCCTATTGATAATCCAGATGCTGTTTTTTAAAAATATATATATATAACCTGTGTTTTGCCGTCTTTATTTGAACAAAATCCTAAAAGCAAATGTTACCAAATCATTAATCACCCAGATCCATTGGTTAGTAGGGTTTAGGAGATGGCTTTCAGCCAATTAGAACCAACTGTGCCACTCTACAACTATTGGGGCAATGCCCAAACATTTTTTATCCACAACCTTCATATTCTTCTGAACAGCCCGAGAATTGGGTCACCCAATTATGCCAACTTTTTGCAAACTAACATAGTTCTCTTACTCCACTTCTTCTTTATGAAGAATATAACTTTAAAAATGGATTGTCTGTCCACTTTTTTTTACAAAAAATATTTTAATTCAAATTAAATGGTCACCTCTAGTATAAATTTTATCTCAAAAATTCAAGAAAAAGGTAAGAGTTGTGGATGCCCCTTAGAGGTAAAACAAGAACAACTACATGGTTCTTCTCAAGATGGATTTAAGTTAAAAACAGGAGAAAGCATTCAATAGTTCCATTGAGAATTCATGCCTTAAAAAGGATTGTACACAGGAGACCAGGATAATCCATTGTTAAAGTATCTTAAACCAGGTTTCACTTCTGATAATTTTGCATGCATATAATTTGTTTGATATGAATAAGCAAGTTTTTACAATTATTATTTTTCAGTTTTTGTTTTACTTTCCAATCTGGGTAACCGTCCTTGCATTTCTCATTCAAGAATTAACTCTATCTCTGGAGGTAGAGTTACCTATTTGGAAGTCCAAATTCAATAGCAATGATTTTGCAGTATCTCATGATCTATTGACAGTTTAAGAATGTAAGTGATTGCTATCTGAGTTATTTCTTCTATCTTTCTTAGTAAAGACTAAGCACCTATGCTTTGATTTTTCCTTGATAGAATGCAGTTAGACAGGTGCTAGACTTTTAAAAAGTTTTGTTACAGACCACAGAAGACCATGAGTTGAGATCCCTAACTTGAAGTCCTGTTGGGGATCTTGTCATCCAGTTGTTAGAACAATCTCTGGCAGAACTACATTTAAGACAGGCTGATGTGACTAGTTAGCTCCCTTGCAAGAGGCTTCTAGGCCAAGTTGAAAATTCTATTTCTGATTAATAAGACCTTAAAAATCTTGGGCCTGGACTATCTTCAGGCCACTTTTGCTATTATTGATCATGAGACAAACTGCTGCTACTTATCTGATTACTTTAAGTTGGCCTTCTCTATGGTCATGAGATTATCTTTCTCCTGAAGTCAATCAAGTATTTATTCCTATATCTTTTAAGAATTTGTTAAGTACTGTTCTTTCCACTCAAGCTCCACACTGAGCAAATTAATCCAGTGCATCTGTTTTGATGCTGTTCTTACCATATCTTTTAAATAATTTTAAAAATAATTTAAATAAAAATAATTATTAAAAAAACTAATTTTCATCATTCTTTAGAAAATCATATTACAATATCATTTTAAAATATTTCCCATATAAACACTCCCCAAGCATCTATTTTAAGGTACCTGCCTCAATTAATGTCAAAACAGTAGCACTAAAAAGGAGAAATAAAGGACAATAAAGGAAAGTGTGTTTACATCAAATTTTATTTTTTTGAAGTATAATATGAATATTTTTTTAGAAAGCAAGAGAAACATGGCTCTTTTGAAATAAAATATATTGTTTAAAGTGACTAAAACCTCATTTACCAACATATTCTTGCTCAATAGCCTACTCAGAGGGAATTATCAGCTTGTAGGGTGAGATTTTAATCATTTTCATTTTTAACATAAATATTTGGCTAATAGATACAAAAGGTATTTATTCTTCCTACAGTTGGCTCTCTTTCCCTGGATTAGTATAACATGACAGATGGTTGATGTCATCTTTGCTTGGAAGAACGCAGCTGGCAGTAATAGCATGGTACATTTCTTGAGATTTGTGATACTGTGCATAAAAAGCATGCTTTTGAATCAAAAAGGAAAGAAAAAAGAAAAACAAATGCCCAAAAGGGATTTCCCAAAAGTAAATATCTTTCTGTGCTAGCCTACTGTTCCTTGTGGATGTATCATAAACAGAAGGATTCCCAGCTAAAGAAGCAAGGAATCTATATAAAACTCTATCAATATTGACATTAGTCTTGAGGATGCATTGCAAATGCTACAGATTGCAAATGCTATGGATCTTTTGGCTCAACATCTTCTGTTTTTGAGTGAAAATAATGAAAACAGATGTTTTTTTTTTTCCTGCAGAGGGAGAGAATGTTACATGTATATATTCTGGGAGATCCCTAGTTATGAAGCTGTTTGAATAGCTCTTAATTTTCATTATTTTTATTATGCATATATCTTAGCCAAAGGAGATTGAGCCAATGTATTTTTCACCCTCACCTACTGTATTTCTATCTTCTCAACAACTTTGCAAAATAGGGAAGAGGTGAGTTAGGTAACAAGATGTATAGCAATCTCTGGAGCCCCAAACAACTTTCCAAAACTGTCAGATCACATCTGATGAAAGCAGCATGAATTCGTGCCATTTTGAGCTTAGCATCAAGCAAAAGACAGTGTTCACATTTGAACCAGGCTCATTATAATTTATAAACAAAGTTGATTCCTCTAATTCCTCCTGCCATACGTATATATACACACAACAAAAAAGGGATGGAAAGCAATAAGTCTTTGTCCTGCTCATGTGGCTTGTAGAAATTTGCCTATTGCAAATTTTTCATGCAATCACCTGCTGCAGTTTTCATAGAAACCATGAGATTAAGTGTGAACATATCTACTAAAGCCATCCCCAATCTCCCTTACTATTCAGGTTTCCTCTGATGAGTTTTATAGTAAATAAAATCTATAGGAAAATAACTTGCGTATAAATTTATATAACCAACTATTTAGCATAGAATAGAATTCTTTATTGACCAAATGTGATTGGAGACACAAGGAATTTGTCTTCGGTGCATAAGATCTCAGTGTACATACAAGCAAAAAGTGATAAATCATGTTCATAATAATAAAATACAAGGATCATAAATCATAAGAGACAAACTCAGTGATATTCATAGGATACTAAATAAACAAAAAAAAGATAAATCATATTAGGATACTAAAGAAAGGCAGTTAACATAAAACATTAGATACAAGCAACAAAGTTATAGTGATAAGAAGCTAAGGAAATAAGAAAGATAGGAAGATGAGAAAGAAAATAAATAATAAACTCTATTAGGTGGTTTGACATCCTAGGACATGGACAGTATTGTGGGAATTAGTTGTTTAGCAGAGTGATAGCATGGTGTAAAAAAACTGTCTTTGTGTCTGATTTGTTTTGGTATGCAATGCTCTATAGCAGTGGTTTCCAAACATTTTCAGTCCACTGCCCCTTGGTGCTACAAACTGATCCTCAATGGCCCCCACCCAGGGGCGGAATTCAAATTTCTGGGGGCTTGGCCTAATTTGAGGGTTTGGCTTGCTGGTCATGTGATTGGGTGGGCATGGCTTGCTGGTCACGTGACTGGTGGTGTGGCTTGCTGGTCACGTGACTGGGTGAGTGTGACTGGCAAGCAAAATACAAGTGGTCCTCACTTAATGGCCGGCTGCTTAGAAAGTGTTCTAATTTATGATTGGCCTCCTCAGAACTACTTTACCTGTTTTTGGAGTTTTGACAGCCATGCACACACATATACACATTCTAACCATGCTGCAGCAGGTCATTGGACTAGAATCAGCAAAGCATCTCTGATTAGATTCTAGTAGTGAATAAAATCTAATCAGAGATGCTTTGGCGATTCTTGTTGATTTGTTTTATTTGTATTTCTTCATTTTAAGTTGCTGAATTGCACTGACATGTGTGTCCCTTCTTGTGCACAACCCAGAAGCTTTTGTGATTCTTTGCAGCAAAAATTACCAATTTCTGGCTTTGCTCTACTTTTCAAACATGCCGGCACTGCCACGTTCTAGGTGCCGGCCCTGCAGGTCCACCACATTGAGCCTGCTGCACTGGAAGGACCTGCCCAAGCAAGTCCAAGTGGAGCGGTGCACCAAATCAATGGGGTGAGCCTGGGAGAGGGAAAGAGAGAGAGAAAAGGAAGAAAAGAAAGAGAAAAGGGAAAGAAAGAAAAAGGGACAAAGAAAAGGGGGGCATGGAGGGATGGAGGGGAGAGGGGGAGAGAGGGAGAGGGAGAGAGAGAGAGAGAGAGAGATTGAAATGAGGCCTAGTTTAGAGGCCCCTTTCCACACTGGAACGTCTTTGCCAGCGTCTTTGCTAGCACATTGAAACATCTTTTGCTTCTATTAATTAAAGGTTTTGTGGATGAAATATGGCCAAGACTATCAGGAAGCTCTCACATTTTGTTGAGGCTTTATACAGGATCCATTGGACCAGATCTCCACCCTAAAAAATTACTTTTCCCCAATGTATTACAATGCCAATTCTGAAGAAGGCAAAACCAAAATGTACTGGTAAATTACAAGGAGAACACACATACGCACACACTCCCTTCTAGCCCTGCTGGAGCAGGTGATTGGACTAGAATAGATATCTCATTATCTTTCTCCTCCCTCTCTCCCTTCTTCTTTATTTCTTTTTCTTTCTGTCCTTTCCTTCCATCCCCTCTCTTTCTTTGTCCCTTTTTCTTTCTTTCCCTTTTCTTTTTCTCTTTTTCCTTCTGTCTTTCTCTCTCTCTCTCTTTCCTCTCTCTTTCCCTCTCTCAGGCTCACCCCACCCCAAAGACTTCATGCACCGTTCCATTCATGCTTGGACACCGGTGCCTCCGATGCAAGTGGTTCAATGGGTGGAACATGGTGGCAGCGGGATGTTTGAAAAGGAGAACAAAGTCACTGTGGCTTTGCTCTCCTTTCCCAACGCTGCATTCGGGGTGCTGCCCTGCTGCCCCAAACATGGCGGTGGGATGTTTGAAAAGGCTTTGCTCTCCTATTTCCAACACTGCGTTCGGGGTGCCATCCCACCTCCCCGAACACAGTGATGGGATATTTGAAAAGGAGAACAAAGACACTCTGGCTTTGTTCTCTTTTCCCAATGCTGCATTCGGGGGGTGGAGCTCCTTGCACCAGAGCGTGCAAGTCAATGGGATGATTCTGCGGGGCCTTGCCTTGAACGCAGCAGTGGCTGGATTTTTTCTCACCCCTGAATTGTGCCCTGCCACTCACCTCCAGCACCCCCACCACCTCTTAGTGCCCCCCTGCTGTCCCCCTTGCCTCTCAGCACCCCCCTAAGACATCCCACTGCCCCCCTGGGGGCGGTACCACCCACTTTGGGAACCACTGCTCTATAGCATTGTCTTGAGGGAAGAAGTTGTACAGTTTATGTCCAGGATGTGAGGGATCATAGATATTTTCACAGCCCTCTTTCTGGCTTGTGCAGTATACTGGTCCTCAATGGAAGGCAAGCTAGTTGCAATTATTTTTTCTGCACTCCTAACTATCTTTTGAAGTCTGTGTCTGTCTTGTTTGGTTGCTTTGTCAAACCAGACAGTTATAGAGATACAAATGACAGACTCAATAATTCTTTTATTGTATTTTATTTTACTATATCAGCAGCTCCTTGAGCAGTCTGAGCTTTCAGAGTTGGCATCGGAAGAACATTCTTCATTGTGCTTTTCTGATATTTTTGATGTTAGGAGTCTATTTTAAATCCTAAGATATATAACTTAGAAACTTGGTCTATTTTTTAGGCTTATTTTGAACAGCAGAGTCTGAAACCTGTATTAAAGTCAGTTATCGAACCATATCTTGAAAGATATCACAGCATAAAATATAATTATCCCAGTGCTGACTCTTAATATGATTTTAAAATTGGAAGTTTGTATCTTTCCTCCCTATATATGATATCTATTAATAATCATAATTTAACTATGGCAATTTGACCCAAAGTATTTAAATAGGCTGTGATGCATGGACATGGAATCAGAACTGATCTGGAACCCATTGTAAGTCAGGTACTTCCACTCAGCCCAGGTGGCTAGTGGCCACAAGGATCCTTTTATCCAAGCCCCTTCCCATTTCCTTCTTCTATTTATTCTTTTCAACCACCTACATGAACAGAGATGACAAAGATTACAGTACTTAGATTCTCTAATCAGTCTAGTTTAATTCTGCATTGATCTTGTGCTCCTCCCTACCCAACTTGCTTTGTGCTTATAATATTAACTGTTAAAAATATTTTGCCATCATTTGTATTTTATATTACTTATGCCATAACTAATATGAAATACAGGTAGTCTTCAGTCAATGTCTGGTTGCGTAGCAACATTTAAAGTTACGCTGCACATCAAAAGATATTTTTAGGGTTGGATTTCAAGTTCAAATAACCACCACCTTCATGGTCACATGATCATGTTTTGATTGCTTGGCAACTGGCCCACATTTATGGTGGAAATTTATAACACCTTTTGTCAGAAACTAGCATTTATTTCTAGTTTTCAGTAAAAAAAATGCCCATTGTGAAAAATGGGTTCACTTAACAACTAGAGTTATCACTTTTTAACCCCAGTCTTTGCTTAATGACTACTGCAAAAAATGTAGTAAATTAGATCCATCACTTGATGACCCGCTTAATGACTGGTGTTCTGTATTGCTGTATTAGCATTCTTGTAATACTCAATCCTGATTGGTTAAGACGCACCACTCTTGGATTGGCTGAGTAAACTGCAGTGATTGGCCCATTGTGAATCACCCGCGATTGGGTAAAACCGATCGCGGGAGATTCGAAACGATGTCATTGGCCGTGGCTCCGAGAGCAAGTTCAATATAAACCGCCACCGATCCGAAGCCAAGCCGATCCGATCTAAACATGCAATAAAAGAGCTTTAAAAGTCACTGAGTCTCGCGTCTCTTCTTGGGACCGATCTACCGACATAAGACTGGTGACAAGGATGGGATCGCGGAACTGAGACCCACCCAACATGTGGTACTGCAACACAAGCGACCGATGAGATGGCCAACAACATTGCGCCACCCGCACCCTTCAACCAGGCTGCCGAGGACAGGGAATCCTACATTGACCGATTCCTGATGTTCCTGGAAAGCAGCAACCTCAAAGACGCAAATGGACAGAAAAAAAGGGCTGTGTTCCTGACACACTGCAGGCCCGCAGTGTTCAAGATGGCGAAAGCCCTCGTGAAACCCGACGATATAAAGGCAATGGACTGGGCCAACCTCGAGCCATTGTTGCGGAGCCACTACGCTCCTGGCATGCCCACCCTCATCAGAAGGCACGATTTCTACAGGAGGGATCAGAAAGAGGGTGAGAGCATCAGCGATTTCATGGCTGATCTACGGGACCTGGGAGGCATGTGCGGGTTCACCGATATGGATGAGGCCCTGCGAGACTGCGTCGTCCTTGGGCTCCAGGACCCTGTTCTGCAGAGCCGGCTTATGGCGAGGGGTGACATCTCCCTCACTGACGCCCTTGCCAAAGCAACTGCAGCCAAGGCCACCAGGAAGTTGGTGGCGCGGATGTGACGGGCGAGCGTAGCAGACCAGCCTGCGACCACTGAGGCAACCCCGATGCCCGAGGCACACTCCGAAACCAGCCGCCAAGCGACCACCACCACCCACCATGGCGACCTCGACTCCCTCTCTGACACCGAGGACGAAGAGGAGGACATCCACCGACTCCAAGTGGAACGAGACTGGCGCGAGTGGCGGGGTCGTAAGTCTGGGTTCCTGTACGCCGGGTGTGGGGGTGACCATCCATGGTCAGAATGCTGGTTTTTCGATGCAATCTGCCGACATTGCGACAAGCGGGGCCACATTGCCAAGGTCTGCCATTTCAAGCGAATCCATAGCCCTCGGCAACGCGACAGCAGCGCCTGGAGACGAGATGGCACCACCCCCAGGGCCAGGGAACAACAACCCGAGAGCCAGTGGAGCCAAGACAGGAGGAACCGACGCCTCAGCAAGACCCGACAAAGAGAAGAAACCCACCAGATGGTCATCATTGGCCATTCTTCAAGCTGGGATGCCCAAAAGGAGGTAGGCATCAAAGATTGGCCATGAAATATGGAGGTGGACTTCGGATCCTACCTCTCCATGGTTGCATGGTGGGAAATCAAGTGCCTGGTGCCTACCATCCACAGGCGAGACCTGGAAAGCCAGAAACTAATTCTAAAGGACTACCAGGGGAACTGCATCCCCGTGGTCAGAATAGGACACTTTAAAATCACGTTTAAAGGGCACACCAAAATACTTCCCCTGACTATCGTAGACAAAGACCGCCCTAGCCTTCTGGGACTGCAATGGTTCGCGCCACTGGGAATCGAAGTGACGGGCATCAACCACGTCGCCAAGGTGGACTGGGAGGAGCAACTTGCGAAGGACTTCTAGGAGGTCTTCGACGGCAACCTAGGCAAATATGAAGGGCCCCCTATATCCTTCAGCCTAGACCCCAGCATTGCCCCAATCTGCCTTAAACCGCGGCGAGTGCCTTTCGCACTCAGACCCAAGATGGATGAGCAGCTAGACAAGCTCATCAAACAGGGAGTACTAGAGCCAACTGACCATGCCAGGTGGGAAACCCCCATAGTCACCCCAGTCAAGCCAAATGGATTGGTGAGAATCTGTGGGGACTACAAGGCCACCCTCAACTGTGCCCTACAGCAAAGCGCTTACCCCGTCCCAGTAGTACAGCACCTTCTGCACTCACTGGGGGGAGGCAAGGTTTTCGCGAAGCTCGACCTGGAACAAGCCTACCAACAACTGCCGGTTGACGCAGAAAATGCCGAGGTGCAAACCATAGTAACCCACCGGGGGGGCTTTTCGCTGCAAGAGACTCCAGTTCAGAGTCAGTGTAGCACCAGGGGTTTTTCAGAGCCTAATGGAAAGGCTACTCCAAGGAATCAAGGCGGTAGTGCCCTACTTTGACGACGTGCTGGTGTCAGCAGCCAATCAAAAACAATTGGAAGGCCGCTTAAGGGAGGTACTACAAAAATTTAAAGACTCGGGGCTGAAAGTCAAAAAAGAAAAATGTCAGCTGTGCACCGAGAAGGTCAAGTTCCTAGGGTACCTCCTAGACCAGCACGGAATCCACCCAACGGAAAAAAAACAATCAGGGCCATCAAGGAAGCCCCTAGACCAAGAAATAAAAGAGAACTGCAGGCATTTCTTGGACTGATTAACTTCTATAATGTTTTCCTGCCCCAAAAGGCGACCGCGGCAGAGCCATTGCTTAGGTTGTTGGACAAAACAGCCACCTGGAACTGGGGCAGGCGAGAGGAAATCGCATTCAACTGGACAAAGGACCTACTCACATTGGATGCTGTCCTTATCCAATATGAGACCCTACCGCTAACAGTAACATGTGACGCATCACCCTTTGGCGTTGGGGCTATCCTCAGCCACACACTCCCGGATGGGAAAGACACACCCATCGCCTTCTTTTCAAGAACCCTCTCAAAACTGGAAAGGAATTACAGCCAGCTGGACAAGGAAGCCCTTGCAATCATCGCCACCGTAAAGAGGTTCCAAGAGTACCTCTACGGAAGAACATTTACCATCATCACCAACCACAAACCGCTGTTAGGGATTCTGGCAGGGAACAAGGCCACCCCAAACATACTATCCCTGAGAATGACAAGGTGGTCGGAATTCCTTGCCGCCTACAGTTACCTGCTAACACATTGACCCGGTAAGACAATCTCACATGCAGATGCCCTGAGCCACATCCCCCTGCCTGACCTGGACGCTGACCCGGCACCCACGACGTCCACCCTGAACATCGAGACACCACCCAACCTACCCTTGACCGCGTCAGACATTGCCCATGAAACTAATAAAGACAAACATCTGGTGTAGATATTAAATTGAGTGGAAAAAGGGTGGCCGGAAAGAGACGACGACGAACAATTCAGGACCTTTCGGAGCCAGCAAACCAAACTGTCCACACAAAAGGGTTGTATATTGTGGGGAGACAGGGTTGTCATTCCGGAAAAACTACAAAAAAGGGTTTGGGAAATGTTGCATGAGGGGCACCCAGGCATCGTTAGAACAAAGGCCAGGAGTTACGCCTGGTGGCCAGAAATGGACAAGCAAGTCAAAGCTTGTGTGGCAGCGTGCAGGCAATGCCAAGAATCCAGGCCAAGCCCACCCTCCGCCCCAATCCTGGAATGGGAAGCCCCCAGAGGGCCATGTTCCAGGATTCACATAGACTTCACCAGGCCTACAAAAGGGCACACATTCCTAATAATGGTAGATGCTTACTCTAACTGGTTAGAAGTAAGCAGCATGAAAACTACCACCACAGAGGCCATCATCAAAGAACTCAGTAAACTATTTTCAACCCACGGCCTCCCAGATGTGATAGTATCAGATAACGGCCCCTAGTTCACCGCGCTCACATTTGAAAAATTCCTAGTGGAACGGGGGATACGGCATCCACTGACAGCGCCAGTACATCTGGCAGTGAATGGTAGGGCAGAACGAATGGTTCAGTTCACAAAAAAGACGATTCAAAAAATTGAAACCGGGGAAATGCAAGACAAAATAAATAAAATGCTATTCATACAACATATAACGCCAAACGCAACAACCAACAAAAGCCCGGCAGATCTGTTAATGGGGAGGAAATTAAGGTCCCCACTAGACAGGCTGCACCCCACATACAACCCAGAACCCCCCCAACTCATCGAGCAAACACGTAATGTTCACACCCGGAAACGTAGTATATGCAAAGAACCTCACAGGGGACCCACTCTGGGTACCAGCAATGATAACCCAGGTAACAGGTCCCTGCTTGTACCAGCTACAAACGAACGACGGACGAGCATGGAAACGGCACTTTGATCAGCTAAGATTGAGAACTATCACGGGAAATACAACCGACACGCAAATACACAGAAATAAAGATCCAGGAGGGGGGGAGCACCCAAACACCAGCCAAGAGGGGAAGGAAAACCCCGAAAAACAAAACAGACAACCCTAACAAAAAAGAAACCAAGAATACTCACCAGCCGAATCACAGGTATACAACCAGCTCGAAGCCTCACCTGGAAGGAGCAGCCAAGCCAACTCAACCAGCCGAGAAAGACCAGGCGGGAGCAGCGAAGCCAGCAACTCGACCAGCCCGAGTAGACCAGGAGGGAGCTGCGGCAAAGAACCAACTCACCCTTCCAGGTGGTTCCATTGATGAGGCAGAGAGCAACACGGAACCCTACCGAACCGCTCAAAGACCAAGCACCAACTAATCTGCGCAGGTGCAGTAGACAGATACGGAGCCCCGCCTACTTACGGGACTACATTATGTAGGACCATACCAAGAGGGGAGGGGTGTTCTGTATTGCTGTATTAGCATTCTTGTAATACTCAATCCTGATTGGTTAAGATGCACCGCGCTCGGATTGGCTGAGTAAGCCGCAGTGATTGGTCCGTTGCGAATCACCTGCGATTGGGTAAAACCAATCGTGGGAGATTCAAAATGACGTCATTGGCCACGGCGCCGAGAGCAAGTTCAATATAAACCGCCACTGATCCGAAGCTAAGCTGAGCCAATCTAAACATGCAATAAAAGAGCTTTAAAAGTCACTGAGTCTCGCATCTCTTCTTGGGACCGATCTACCGACATAACAACTGGTATGACTTACATTGGTAATTTACAGATGTAAGTCAATGACTGTGTAATATCATACTTTCATGTTATAACTAGCAACCTTTTTATGAGTACCAAATGTTAAAAGATTCCATTGTGGTGTCTTTTCCTCATCGAGTTCTTTAAACATGAATTCTTGTTTCCATTAATTCTTCATGAAGCATTCTTTGGATTTATTGTTCCCATTCAATTGGGGGTTAGAGTAATAATCTCTTTTCCTTGTGGCCGAAAAGCATCTAGCTTGAAAGGAACTCTCCATTTATACTATATACTTCTTTTTAATAATTCTTCTGTGGCGGTTTGAAGCTTTTCTAATATAGTATGGCAGGATAAATTTATTGAAAAAAATAAGAATTTCTCCATCCCAATTTATCTCTTTGAGTCCCTGAGCTTTTTCAGAACTTTTTCTTTCACCTGATCATTTATACAGCTTAGTGTACAACTTGATTTTGGCAGTTGATTGAACTTAGGAGAAAAGACTCAGACATATTCTACATCATTATCTGAAATGTGGTAGCTTGTATTTACTGAATAAAAACAATCTTTTAGGTATATTCCATGACTTTTCTAAGTCTTGAATAAGTTCCAAACCCATCTGGGTGACCTCTGAAACCAGAGAGATGCATTTTTTAATCTTATTAACTTGTTCATTCATACCTACCAAGTCTCTTCAAATCAAACGGTTGATGTATTTCATTCTCCCTTTAGGCTGAGTTGCTTAATCAGATTTCTCATCAAGTCAACCTGGATGCTTTTTCTCAAGTAGCAGCCAAATTTCTAACCATCCAAGGTTTTTCAGCCACTCTGTATTGTTAGAGCAGGCATCCCTAATTTCCTCTGCCATTTTAGGGATTATCATTCTTACACATTTCTTTATTGTTAAATTTTCTAAGTATTCAGAACTTAGTACGATAAAATTGGCAAAAACTATTAGAAAAGCTCAGTCAGGAGGGGAACAATCAACTCACTACATATTTTTCTTTGGTGGTCAGTTACACCCTGCCTACTGATTGCCATTCCAAAAGAACAATAGATCTTATTTGTAAACTCATTTTTAAGGTGGTTTTCAAAGTACATTAAGCCTATCATTATAAAAACTGTAGATAAGAACTGGAAAGCAGGCTTGAAAAATGCCAGTCAGATGAAACAGATGCAATTGTAGAAGCCCATGTCCAGTCTTAAACCCAAGCCGACATGGTTATAGAAAGCAATCTCAAACAACCTGGTGAGAAGGGAAGACAATGTGACTGGTAGTAAATGTTGCTCTGCAAATGACAACTACTGAGCATGTTGGTAATCCCATTCTCAGGGAATCATGCTAAATTGTATCCAGGGCAAAAGTTGTTTCAGGAGAAGAGGAAAAATACTATTTTAAACTGGAAAAATTAAGGACAACTTGTAGTTGCTTCAATTATAGGCTGAAAATGAGATAAAAGCAACTTGATGAGGACATGCTACAAAAAAGAGGTAGAAGTGGTTGCATGATTATGTTGTAATGGTTATGAGGAAGAACCTTCAAGCTGTGTGAAATTTACTTTTTAAAAGAAGATTATTTGCAAAAAAAAGAGTTGGATGCTATGATTTATGGATTTGCACATAGATAAGGGATGGGTTATAGGAAGAACACTCCATCTTCTTCATGACAGCATTTTAGATGCACGGCACATTTAGATCCCCATTTTCTTCTTTTGCTGGCTAAATATTCAGCTGTTCCTTATAGTTCACTACCCCTTTTCTGAACACCTTATTGATTGCTTTTTTGTGGATATATTTCTGTTTGTTTAGATCTTCCCTGAAACGTGTATCCCAGAACTAAATGAAGTAGTCTAACCAATATACTGGCATAAACATTAGCTGTATTTCTAAAGAGACAAGTTATTTCATTTTTTTTATCAAGTGAAGCATGTAGAGATAAGGCTATAAACTGCTAAAGGATTATTGTACAGTAAGAAGAATGCAATCATATTTTAAGATAAAGACCAGTAGTCAACCCATACAAAGTTTAGAAATTGTCTTGTCATGTTAAAGAATTTCTAAAACAAACTATGCTTACAGATGGACTGAAAAATGTTAGAAAAAAGAGACACATTTTCTCTGCTCAGTAACATTGCATTCTTATGTGTAGTGCTGATATGAGAGACAGAAATTGCCATCAAGCATGAATGGAGGCATACTGTGACTAGAATTTCTATGTGACTTGGCCAATGAGTTTGCTGTCACAAGTGGTTGCTATGCTGCCTATATCCTCATGATGTATGCATGTGCAAGAGCCATCCTAGGTACCAACAAGGAAGCATATAAAAATCAATTTCCTACAAGTATGACAGACTCCAATGATGTATAATGGAGAACTCACCCATGCAAATACTTGGCTACCAAAAAAACATGGCAGAATGCAGCTTGAAACTTGTCTTGTGAAATATGTCCACTCAAAGTGACAGGCATGGGAAAATATTAAGAGAGATCAGACATTGTTCATAATAACTGAAATGGTAGTTCTGTTTTCTTGTAAGCAAACACAATACTAAGATAAATTCATTGTAAAATGTTAAAACCAAAGATTTTTGTATTAGAAGGCTTTTAATCTTTTCCTTCATCATACAATATTTGAGACAATGTCTATATTTGGAACAGACTCTAAAATATAAAGTTCAGCAAACAATAAAATGTTAAAAATATTCAAGATCTGAGAATCTATACAAATCATTCAAGTCTATATTATAGGGTTTGTCAGTCTACAGACCAGACATGATGGAGCCCTCCAGCTTTCCATTTTTGTACTTCCATCCAATTTTAGCTTGCGAAAATTCATTGGCAACATAGGTAATATTTAGTGACATTTTTTTGTCACTGAATATTGAAAGAGATCAGTACCAGGAGTTACTTATCTCTATCCAGCAATAGAAGTTGGATTCTATTATTCTATCCAGCAATAGAAGTTGGAGGCCTTCTATTATTGTGACATAACATTCACTGATTAAATTATAATATCTCAAAATCATTGCTTAGCTTGACGACAACAACAGTCATATTTGCTCATCTTTTGATATAAAATGGAAGATACTTAAATTATATATCCACTTCACACTTCTACATTATTTATTTAGTGTATGGCATAAAAAACATGGATAACAGTAATAAGATTATACAGAAGGAGCATATAATACTATGGTATATGTATGATAGAAATATGTAGTCAACTTTGTAAGATTTGATGAATTCAATAAATTATATACATATTATAGGTTACATTTTAAAATATCTTGATTCATAAGAATGAAATAAGTCTTTATATATTAATATCTAGACCATTTATGCAATTAAGGGCAGCATTTGTTAGTTGGAGAAAGTCTGCTTTTCTTCTGTATAAGCTTTCAAATGGCAGGTAGTGACTATGTGATCCAGTGTTTGATGAGACCCACATAGTCATAGTCAGGGAAGGATAATCTGCCCCATTTAAACAGAGTCTTGACAGATGTCATGTCAGATGCCAAGTTCCGGATCCTATTCAGAATTTTCCAGCATTGAATATACTGTATGTTATTGAAATCCACTATTTTTTGTGTTGGACCAGATATATTTTTTCTGGAATCTAGACCATTGAATAATTCAGTTTACTTTCCACTGGGATTTTCCATCAAAGTTAGCATAATGCACTGTCGGTGGAAGGTTCATGGATTTAAGCCTTCCAATTGATAGTATGGCATATTGAAATGTACCAGAAGTTGTGGGTTACTGGCAGAGCTTTTTTTTTTTTTTTTTTGGTACACTCTTAGATGGCCATCTTGTTGTAAAGGTTGGTGGGGTGATATTGCTTGGTATGGGAAGGCAGCAGGTCTTGAAGCACTCACTTACTATCTGCATTATATTGTTCAGTCAAGCATCCAGTTTATTTGTATGGCAGCTGTTCATCTAGACAGGGCTTTGATATTTAGCTGTAGAGTACACCAATCCCAATGCTTGAGCTAAAGGCACCCTAATAAATTCCATAAAGTTTATGGAATATGCGAGTTCGGATATTAATTTTTACTGCAATGCTCTCTATGTGTTTCTTATGTTTCTAATATTAAACCAAGGTATTTTGGCTATTACTGAAGTATACTATTGGAACTTTTTTGTTTGTTTGTTATTAAGGGTGAAACACTGTTTCTGTTTGCTCATGCTTGGGATGAGTCTCCAGTCAGTAAAGAACTTTGTCAGAGTTTTTAGATCTTCTGTGAGGAAATTGTCAGTATCTTCTATATGTTTGTCTTGTGTTGCTAGGACTAGGTCATCTGTGTAAGCAAATTTGCCTATTAATCCCCCACTAATCAAATCTACCTTAAGTATATCTCAAATCTGAGATTAATTTTATTAACATAAAGAAAGTTAGGTTCAAAAAGTGAAGAAGTACAGTATATGAAAAAATATTACTAAATATTGTTGTGGTAGATTTTTATTGCTCCGTATCCAACTTACATGAATAACAATGGGGACTGAATGTGCTGGAAGAAATTCACCGGAAACATGCACAATATTTTAAAAACATTGTTTTAATAAGTGAAACACAGCATTTATCAGGTAGTTTGAATTTTAGCTTTTGTCCCCAAATGTATTATAGTACAATGATAAAAGTGTCAGGTTCGATGTGAAAGGGAGTAATACCATTAGACAAATACCTATGATTGTAGTACTAAGATCTCTTTCTATATAATGCCAATTTTGCAAATAAAATATGGCCGTGACATTTATTGAAGCTTTTATTGCTTCCCCTGTGTTTTTTAGACCTTGTGATAACATGAAAAATCTGCATATTCTTGCATTTATGGAATGTGTGTTGTGATCTATTTTACTTATAAGTTTTTTTTATTAAAATTGTGGCCATTTCATTAATACATTTTAAACAGATCCACTTTATATTATGCAACATAGAAAGGCTCAAATATCTTAACAGAATTGAGAGTTCTGTTAGGGAGACTTTTAGAGGTAGTGATGGTTGTTGCTGCTGCTGCTATTATTATTATTATTATTATTATTATTATTATTATTATTATTATTATTATTATTATTATTATTTCAAAGTTATCCTTCCCTGGCATTGTGTACTTCTTTCAAAGTGTGATTAAATAATCACAAGAAATGCCTCCAGGGGCTAATCTGCTTTATTTCCCAGATTTTCACCTTGGGGACATATTGTCCCTTGTCCCTGAAGCCTCAGGGACAGAAGGGGACACCACAGGATGGCTCAGCAGGAAACTGCGATCCTGATGAAATAGTGTTCAGTTAATGAAGGCATGGCCCATGGCCTCTGCTGGTATGCCATATGTTTGAAGAAATGCTAATGACTACAATTCAAATACCTTTTTCATCTTAACTATATGTAAATGTCTTTATAAATACTTGCTTATAAATATACTATCACATTTTAAAAAGCTAAGTGCTAATGTTGCTTTCAACATCTATAATACACAATAATTAAAACTTTAGCAATTCTGCTTAATTATACCTTATGGGAAACTGTACAGTAATTTATAGAAATTAAGCAGAAAAAAAACCTAGGAGATCAACAGAAAGAAAGCAGGGGAGGAGGAATTGAATAATAAATCTCTTCCATCATTAATATACATCCAAAAATTGTTGAGAAATAAATGACAGAAGGGCCATTTGAGGTATAGCTGAGATGTAAGAGAAAGATTAGCTAGGGAATTTATAACATTCCTTGAAGAACAGTGCATGTCAGTTGTACCAGTTAATTTGCACATGCACACAGAGACGTTCTCTATCATTTCAGTAATTTTTTTCAGCATGGTATTCTTATTTATAATCATTCCGTTCCTTTTTCCAAAATCTGTTTTTATTTTTTAAATCTGGTGCTCCATATAACAGTGATGGCAGTGATGTTGTTGTTGATGATGATAACAATTATTTTAGGTAAGATCCTTGAGCCTTAATACATCAAGTTTGTTGTTTGGAGATCAAAGTCTAGAGATCAACAATAAAAAGAGCATGTAAGATTATTGTCATATTTATTTTCCTTAATAGCTGACAAAATATTATTCAAAAAGGAATAGCGAATTTTAGGAGATAGAATGTAATAAATATTTCTGATGGAGATGATAAATAGAAACAGGTAACCTGGTAAACAGACTATCTAAGAAGTGTCCTAATCATTGGTCAAATATCTGCAACTAACTGGCAGCTTTCTAAGTTACAGGAATAAATATTTCAAGGCCTAGCTACAGATAAAACAGATTGGATCAGGGATGTTGTATGCATGCAAAGGAGATGTATCCCCTTAAGCCAGACCCCTTTATGAAGCCATCATTTCCCAGATGGCTGCTGAGGAATTCTGGGATTTGAAGTCCACAAGTAATGAAAGGGCCATTGTTCCTTACCCCTGCTAAAAAGCCAACATTTCTCAACCTTGACAGCTTTCAGATATGTCGACTGTGCTGTATTAGCATACTCCAAACCCTGACACCTGATTGGTCCACACGGACCGTGACCAGATTGGCTAACTGAGCAGCCATGATTGGCACGCTAAGAATCTATCGTGATTGGCTGAGCCAATCGCGGGAGATTCAAAGCGCTGTCATTGGCCGCTGAGCCGCCGGCAAACCCTTTAAAAAGGATTGCTGTGGCTCCTATTCTTTAGACTGAAACATATTTAAATAAAGAGCTGAACGTTACTAAATGGTCTCGTGTGTCTTTGGGAACCGATCCACCCCGATCTAACACTGGTGACGAAGGTGGGATCGTGAGACAAGAGACCGACCAAACACGTGGCAAAGCGGCACAGCACAACCGACAGCACGACCAGCAGTACCTCGCCACCCACACCGTTCAACCCTGCTGCTAAGGATTGGGAATCTTACACCGATAGATTCCAAGTGTTCCTAGAAGGCAGCAACCTCAAGGATGCCAATGGCCAGAAAAAAAGGGCCGTGTTCCTGACACACTACGGGCCTGCAGTGTTCAAGATCGCCAAAGCCCTGTCCAAACCAGCAGATGTCAAGGAGATAGATTGGGATGATCTCGAGCCCATACTATGGAACCATTATGCCCCTGCCGTGCCCATCCTCATCTGAAGGCATGACTTCTACCGGCGGGACCAGTGCGAGAGCAAGGGGCTCAGTGATTTTGTGGCAGCGCTGAGGGACCTCAGGGGCCTATGTGACTTCACTGACCTCCTGGAATTGCAGTGGTTCTCACCTCTAGGCATCGAAGTGACCGCCATCCACCACATCAATGAGACAGGCTGGGAAGCGACGCTCGTGAGGGACTTCCAGGAGGTCTTCGACAACAGCCTAGGCAAGTACCAGGGGTCCCCAATTTCATTTAATCTAGACCCTAGCATCACCCCAATCCACCTTAAACTGTAGCGAGTGCCATTCGCACTCAAACCCAAGATAGATGAGCAACTAGACAAGCTCATTGCGCAAGGGGTGTTGGAACCAATTGATCACACCTGGTGGGAGACCCCCATAGTCACCTTATCAAGCCTGATGGGTCCGTGAGAATCTGCGGTGACTACAAGGCCACCCTCAACCACACACTCCAACAGAGTGCCTACCCCGTCCCAGTAGTACAGCACCTTCTGCACTCACTGGGGTGGGGGGTCTTCGCGAAACTCAACCTGGCGCAAGCCTACCAGCAACTGCTGGTTGATGCCGCAACTGCAGAAGCTCAGACTATTGTGACCCACCGGGCACTTTCTGGTGTAACTGACTCCAATTCAGGGTCAGCGTGGCGCCAAGGGTTTTTCAAAGCCTGATGGAGAGGCTATTGCAAGGCATAAAAGGGGTGGTGCCCTATTTTGATGATGTACTAGTGGCCGCTACAAATGAAAAACAACTGGAAGCCTGGCTAAGGGAGGTACTAAAAAGACTCAAAGACTCAGGACTCAAGGTTAAGAAAGAGAAATGCCAGTTGTGGGCTGAAAGGGTCGAAGTCCTGGGGTACCTCCTAGACAGACACGGGATCCACCCCACAGAAAGAAAACTCAGAGCCATCAAGGAAGCCCCCAGACCAAGAAACAAAACTGAACTGCAGGCTTTTCTGGGACTCATTAACTTTTACAATGTTTTCCTGCCCCAAAAGGCGACTGTGGCAGAACCGTTGCATAGGCTACTGGACAAAACAGCCACCTGGACTTGGGGGAAGCGGGAAGAAAATGCTTTTACACACAAAAAATCCTACTAACATCTGATGCAGTTCTCATCCAGTATAGCTACACCCTGCCGTTGACTGTGACATGAGACGTGTCACCCTTCGGTGTCAGAGCCATCCTCAGCCACAAACTACTGGACAGGAAGGAAGCACTGATCGCCTTCTTCTCGAGGACACTCTCCAAGCTGGAAAGAAACTACAGTCAGCTGGATAAGGAAGCCCTAGCAGTCGTCGCCGGTATCAAAAGATTCTATAAGTACCTTTACGGTAGGACCTTTTCCATCGTCACTGACCACAAGCCACTGCTAGGGATCCTGGCAGGGAACAAGGCCACCCCAAACATCCTATCACTGAGGATGACAAGGTGGTCCGAGTTCCTCGCCGCCTACAGTTACCAGCTGACACATCGATCCGGCAAGGACATCTCCCATGCGGACGCATTGAGCCATTCCCCCCGCCAGACCTAGAGGATGACCCAGCACCCACAACGACAACCCTGCAAATAGGGACATTGCCCAACCCACTCCTGACCGTGCCACACATTGCCAGAGAAACCAATAAAGACAAGCGGCTGGTGTGGGTCTTGAGCTGGGTGGGAAAAGGGTGGCAGGAAGGTGACAGAAATGAACAATTCAAACCCTTCCAGAACCGACAAACCCAGAAGGGCTGCATACTTTGGGGGGACAGAGTTGTAATTCCAGAGACTTTGCAAAAAAGGGTTTTGTCTATGTTGCATGAGGGGCACCCAGGTATGGTTAAAATGAAAAGCCTGGCCAGGAGCTACACCTGGTGGCCAGGAATGGACAAACAAATAGAAAACTGAGTAGCCACATGCAAAAGGTGCCAGGAGACTAGATCAACCCCCCACTCCGCCCCGATCCAAGAATGGGAGACTCCAAGGGGGCCCTGGTCTAGAATCCACATAGACTTCGTGGGGCACCAAGGGGCACATGTTCCTGATCACTGTCGATGCTTACTCCAACTGGTTGGAGGTAAGCACCATGGAATCAACAACCACAGAAGCTGTCATTAAGAAACTGAGCAAACTCTTTGCCACACATGGCCTTCCAGATGTGCTAGTGTTGGATAACGGGCCACAGTTTACCACACTAGCATTCGAAAAGTTCCTGGCAGAGCAGGGGATATGCCATGCATTAACCATCCCCGTGCATCTGGCGGCGAACAGGAGGGCGGAATGCATGATTCAATACACAAAAAATACCATCCAAAAAATTGAAACCGGCAACATACAAGAAAAAACTAATAAAATGCTGTTTATCCAGCACATCACATCCAGCTCAACCACAAACAAAAGCCCAGCAGAATTACTAATGGGCAGAAAACTAAGATCCCCATTAGACAGAATGCACCCCACATATAACCCTGAGAAACCCCCGGACTCATCCAGCAAATACAGAACATTCAACATCAGAGACACTGTCTACGCTAAAAAATTTAAAGGGGACCCACTCTAGGTACCGGCAAAGATCACCCAGATAACGGGCCCCTGGTCCTACCGACTGCAGACCACTGATGGACGAAGCTGGAAGCGGCACATCGACCAGCTAAGGTCAAGACTAGCCGCTGACAGCACACAAACACCCGACCAAGAAATCAGAAGAGGGGGGGAACCGCAAACCATGAGCAAAGAGGAGAGGGAAATCCTAAAATGCAAGCAGAACACCCCCCACCCAGAATAAACCAACCCCAAATAAACCAGCCTTAGATGTCGAACCAACTGGCCACGAATCCCGGGAAGCTTCACCTGGAAGGAGCAGCCAAGCCAGTTCAACCAGCCCGGAAAAACCAGGCGGGAACGACAGAAGCGGCAGTTCGACCAGCCCGAGTAGACCGGGAGGGAGCTACCAAAGAAGGCCCGGCTCACCCTTCCAGGCGGTTCCACCCCAAGGAACCAGAGCGACAAGAAGTTCACTGGAACCGGTCGAGGACCACGCTGAAACTGAACCGCGCAGGTCAACTAGGCAGGTACGAAGCCCCGCCTACCTGTGCGACTACGTGACCGCGCTCCGTCAGATGAAACCAAGAGGGGAGGGGTGTGCTGTATTAACATACTTCAAACCCTGACACCTGATTGGTCCACATGGACCGCAACCGGATTGGCTAACTGATTGGCGCGCTAAGAATCTACTGCGATTGGCTGAGCCGATCGCGGGAGATTCAAAGCTCTGTCATTGGCCACCGAGCCGCAGGCAAACCCTTTAAAAAGGATTGCCGCGGCTCCTATTCTTTGGACTGAAACATATCTAAATAAAGAGCTGAACGTTACTAAATAGTCTCGCGTCTCTTTGGGAACCGATCCACCCCGATCTAACATCGACTTCAGCTCCCTGAATTCCCCATCCTCTATTGCTGACCAGGGAATTATGAAAATTGAAGCCTACATATCTGAAATCTTCCAAGATTGAGAAATATTACTCTAAGCTGTGGACTTGCACAGCAAATACTACACATGGTACTATATGTGTGATAGTAAAATTATAACAATATACTATCCTAACATTTCTTATAATTTCTAAACATATGGAACTTCTAGGATTCACAGGCAATAGCCATTGCCACTTGGGAATTTGGGGATTTGGGGATTTGAATTCTGAAAATTGTCAAGATTGGGAAACATTCCACTTGCAAGTATATAAGAAAAATGCATATCCAAGGAAGAAGACTAAATGAAGAAATGTTGGTACAATCTCATGATACAAGCTTTGCTCTTTTTATTGTAGTGTTGCATGAATGGATGTAAGGGGAGAAATTTGTGATGACATCACAACACACCTTTTAGCATTTTGAGCAAATCTCCATTTGCTGCAGATGCAACTGAGAAGGATGATCTATTATATTATGCTTTGGATGAACAGTGAATTAAAAGTACAAAAAATAAAATCTTCCATGAGACTAAAGCCCTGATGGATTTCAACCAAAGATTTTTAACTGGCAATCTCATTTAGATCCAGGCATAGAAAAAATACACATGAAGCTTTCTTACCTATCATGGTCCCCCCCCCACCACACACACACAATAGAGTAGACATTCCAAAATGGGACTGCTGCTGTTTCTCTCTGCAATGGAATTTCAATCATGTAGAAACCCCATATTTACCAGAGGGCATGGAAAATGATTTTGAACAAGTTAAAAGGGAAAACAGACTAACACCATAAATGGCACATAAATAATTGCATTTAATTCTTAATATGTTCATTTTTTAATACTGCCTATTCATGTTAGACATTCAAGGAAGCTAACAAAAATAGATAACAACTTGTAATGATTTTAGAGACACATTGGAAGAAAAGTAATAAACAGCATAGGAGCATAAAACCAGTGCATTGTACAGAAGTTGCAGTAAAAAGCAGCTGTGGATGGTTATTATAGCAGGCTCAAAAGCTGCCTAAACAAGAAAGAGGGCAAACCAGTTCAGAAGGGAGAAAAAAGCATGAGCACACATGTCCCAAAAGGCCAGTCTTGCACTACTGCCAAATAAACCTAAGACATTGGAGGGACACAAAATAGGGAAACTGCTGAAGCAATAAATAACAAGCAATGATCCAGCACATGTCATTCCTCATTCTCTTCTGTTTCTAAGAATGACATAGACTAAAGTCAAGAAGAGACAGAAGCTTCAAAATGAATTGACTTAGTGGAGGACCCCTGACCTCTGCTTTCAAAATTGCTTGCAGGCTGCCCTTCCTCAGCCCCAGCATATAGCACGAAAGCATCAGAGAGTCAGAATTCTTTGCACTAGAGGTACCCTGAAAGCTAATTATCTCCTGAGAACTTGCGAGAATCTTAAGGGTTATGCACAAGATGTTAATTAATCACACAGCTCCCAGATATTTGTAACATGCAGTGTGACTGTGAGGTTACATTTAAATGAGCGGCAGGCATGATTACTGATGTGTTGTTTGTTAGTGCTGCACAGCAAGCAAAATGCTACATTACACGGTGCCAAATTCACAATAGTTGCTAGTTTATGCTTCAGAGAGGAAAGAAAGCATACAACGATTAATCAGGGTGCAGTGTTCCACAGGCGGTATTCAATAATAAGAATAATAAACTAAGGAGTACTTGAGGAGAAAATAGATGACAAAATTAATTACAAATTTGCAAATATCATGCAAATGAATGCAAGACAAAGAGGTGAGATATGCATATTTTATGTAAAAAGATTATTCAAATTATTATTATTTTTTTAACTCGCAGGAGCATCAATAACTAATAGGGCCAGGAGCTACATCAGAACATTGTACATTCATTTAAAACTTCTACATGTAACCATCAGTAAAGGTAAATTAGTGCTTTTAAGTCAATGTCCAAACACATTTTAAAATGTATCATAATCAAATGAATTTTAAAACAAATTAAAACTTTTAGATAGTTATTACATGCTTTGCAAAATTATTGGAGAACTTTAATAGTAGAATCCAATTTAATAATTATTAGAATTTGGGCATTTGTGTATTTTGAAAGTGGAAATGTCTATGCTATTCCTGAACAAACAACCAAGAAAACATTTGTGGGTACATATTTTTGAATTAGCATATAAACAGGGAAGGCTTTTCCAAACTTTTAGATCAGTGATGGCTAACTTTTTCCATGTTGCGTGCCAAAAGTATGCTCGCATGCCTGCAACCATGATGCAATGCATGTGCGCCTCCCCCTGCTCCCGTGCATGCCCACGCTACCCCTGTGCATGTACTGCATGCCTCTGTGCAAGCACACACAACCCCCTGCATTCTGCATGCCTCTGGGCATGCATGCATGTCTCCCCCATGCATGTCTCCCCCAGGCATGCATGGCAGATACCTGACAATCAGCTGGCTGGTGGGGGGTGCGTGTGCATGCGCAGTGAAGCTCTTCCGGGCAACCTCTTGAATGCTGGCAGAAGTAGCTCTGTGTGCCACTTCCGGCATACGTGCCATAGGTTCATCATCACAGCTTTAGATGAACAGTGATTATATAATCATACATATGCATGACTGAAGACATGTAGAGCATAAAAGCTCCTTGGCCATTTAAATTTATTTTTAAACAATCTGATTGTCTCACAACTTTTTGTTTTCAGTGAAAAAAAAGGCAAGAAACCACACTGTTCGTCTTATGGTATTGATTAAAATGGTCAAGAGATAAAGGTGAATATGTGGACATTTTATAATCTGCTATAGTCACAGAGGACTGATAATCTTCATAAGTTCCAGAATTGAAGAGAAACATATTTTTTCTCAGATGTTCTGTAACATGGGTGTCAAACTCAACACATCATGTTGCTGCCACATGATGTATCACAATGTTTTTTCTCTTTCATTGAGCTGGGATGGGCATGGCGTGCATATAACACCTCTGTTATAGGAAGCATTATAGAGTGAGAAGATGCCATTGAAGAAATATTTCTTCAATGGGATCTTGGAAGGATATTGGAGTCCTAGTGGACAGTCATTTAAATCAGCAGTGTGCTGCAGCTGCCAAAAAAGCCAACACAGTTCTAGGCTGCATTAACAGAGGGATAAAAATCAAGCTCACATGAAGTGTTAATACCACTTTATAATGCTTTGGTAAGGCCACACTTGAAATACTGCATCCAATTTTCGTCACCATTATGTAAAAAAGATGTTGAGATTCTAGAAGGGAGTGCAAAGAAGAGTAACCAAGATGATTAGGAACTGGAGGCTAAAACATATAAAGAATGGTTGCTGGAACTGGATATGTCAAGTCTTATGAAAAGAAGGACTAGGGGTGACATGATAGCAGTGTTCCGATATCTCAGAGGCTACCACAAAGAAGAGGGAGTCAAATATTCTCCAAAGCATTGAGTGTAGAACAAGAAACAATGGGTTGAAACTAATTAAGGAGAGAAGAAGCAACTTAGAACTAAGGAGAAATTACCTAACAGTTAGAACAATTAATCAGCGTAACAACATACCTCTAGAAGTTGTAAATACTCCAATACTGGAAGATTTTAAAAAGAGATTAGATAAGCATTTGTCTGAAGTGGTGTAGGGTTTCTTGCCTATGCAGGGGGTTGGACTAGAAGACCTCCAAAGTCCCTTCCAACTCTGTTATTCTATTCTATTTTTCTCTGAAATTTATATGACAGAAGCAAACTGTATCAACTCCTATTTCTCCTTATCCTCTTATATAGTAATTATGGAAAGAGAACATGACAGCACATCTAGGTTTAATGCAGAGTTTTAGTTGCCAGACTTTAGTTCCTATCAGATCTTAGATAACATAGCCAATGACAATAAATTGTAGGAATTGTAGTCCCAAAACATCTGGAGAAATTGTTCTTGTCATACAGGATCCTATAATTTCTTATTTGAAATGCAGAGCCACATAAACAAAGACACCAATGACAAGAACAGTCATTTCTTCCCTCTTCTGCCCCCATCCCCCAAAAGAACAAACTATTAGTACTTGGGGAAGAAATATGGGAAAGTATCAGGAACCAAAGAACTTTCTTCCTGAAAAGTAATATTTAAACCTGTCCTGATCAAATAACAGTTTGAATGATGTTATTTGTTCGTTGCTTCTGGGTAATAGCTGCCAATACTATCTCCTGGATTTCAAACACAACAAAGTGTATTACTGCACTTTAAAAAAATATCACATTTCATTTTGTGGAATCCACATAGATTTACCCTTGATTACTTTTCTAGTCTTTAATATGCTAGAAGACTTAAAATCTTTCTGAGAAAAACAAAAGTGAGTGAGAAGAATTCTGCTGCTGCAATTATTGTTAAGGATAGTTAACCTTTCTCTTTGATAAAACAAATTAAACTTTTTAAAATGAATGAAAAGCCCGTTTTCAGAGAGTGATTATATGGGGATTTGATACTTGATTGCTTTCCTCTTAATTTTGATCTTTAAAGCTTTACTGTACCTGGCTTGATTCAGGTGGAAAAACAACAGTTTGTTTCAGTACAGAGATTATTTTCAAGGCCTTGCATAAATGGGTAGTGTTTCATGTAAAAAAAAAATGGTTACATAGAAACAACACGCAGTCTTCTCAGTTATCTATTTGCAAGCATTCTTCTGCAACTGTAAATAAATGATAAGCAATAAAGAATTTTGTACCCCACATTAGTACTGAAGCATCCAGTTATAACAACATCTTGGCCTTCACATTGGAATAAAATTCCAAGGTGTAATTAGAGTACCTTCATAAAAATCCTCCCCCCCATGGTACCAGAACTTAACTTCAGCTATGAAATTCCTCTCCATTCCTATATGCAAATCCTGTGTTTAAGGCAGTGCCACACAGGCTTAGAAATCTACATGGAGAATGATTTTGAGACGTTGAGTGGGAAAAGAAAAGAGAAAGAACAATTTGGGAGTTAGTGATGGGAAGTAGATGATCAGATTGGTTCTTTTAATCATGCATGACTAAAAATATCTATGTCCAATTTTCTTTTGGGAATAGGGGAAGCCTCACAAACCACAGGCTCAAAATGAAAACTAGCAGGAGCTATTTGAGAGGTGACTACCATGCTAAAATACATGAGACCAAGAGGCCAATATGTATCATTTTGGCAATCTCTAATGTGTGGCAAGCTCAATGTCTGTTCTGAACTTTTAAAGGAAAAGTTTACAAGAATGGAGCAGGACAACTATGATAGCTGTGGGGCAAATTAGTAGACACTAAGAATGAAATAAATGTAGAGTGGTAGTTCATTGATCAGCCAAAACCATCTGTCTTCTGAGTGAATTGTTAAGATTGTGTGCCCATGACTCAGCTAAGTACTTGTAAAAAAAAAAAATCAAATCTCAAATCAATCACTCTAACTGGCAGGACACACAGCAGAAGAACAGAAACTCAACAGATTGATTTATCTTTCCTCTTATGTCAGATTGTCAACCTTTTAGTCCCAGAAGGGTAAATAGGACATTGTATAAATTATTCTTAGCAGTACTGACAGCTGCTACCTCTTGTCTTTCAATGTAAGCAAAATTTACAGATCCAGTTTCATTATTATTTAAGGAACCAATAAAAAGTTCATATTGTTTATCTCTCCCCTGAATGAGTTCCATGCAAGAAATGAAAGCTTTCTTGTATTTTTTATGCACACAAACATATAGATTTGTATATCAGTTTGAATGTGACAAACTAACTCTTTCCAATGTTCTCAAAGAGAAAATGTATTGGTAATAAAGAATAACAGGTTGGCCTATGGTATATTTTCTGGGTACCCAATATGTTTATGTTTACAGTTGTTTATTAGTTGGAGCTTAACTAGACATGGATTTAATTGAAGGAATGTAATTAACAGATTATCTAGATCCCTTCCAGTTAGGATTTAAGGGGAACAGAAACAGCATTGGTCACACTTATTGATGTTGTCTGGTAAGAGTAGGATGGTGGTACTGCATCCATCCTTGCTTTCCTTGATCTCTTCACAAGTCTTTGATGCCATTGACCACAATATCCTTTGGGTCTGGACAGTACAATCTTGTGCTGATTGGGCTCCTTTCTCCAGGACTATCAGTATTGATGAGGAGTAAGATGTCTAGCCCATGGCCACTGTTTGGTGGAGTCTTAGAGGATTTGGTACTCTCTCTACTTCTTTTTAACATCCAAATGAAATTCCTGGGTGAGATCATTCACCACCATGGATTGATGTATTATCCATATGTTGATGTGAACCCCATTGCCTATTGCACGGAAGCAGAGGTACTTTCCCAGGCAAGTCCTTCCAGTGCAGCAGGCAATGGGGTGTGCGTGCACAACTGGTGTGAAGAACAGGGTGGCAATGGCAGCAGGACTGAAGCTCTTTTTTGGAATGTTCGAA